>NC_133332.1:254811855-254946855 GCF_042186555.1 Aquarana catesbeiana | reverse complement strand
CGGTAAAAAAAAAAGATGTCATAAAACCGCCACGTTGGAGTAAAATGTAAATGATAAATATATGGGTAGGAAGAGAGACCGTGTCTTATTCACAAATTACTGACACCATCCCCCATTTCGTTGTTAATGACAAAAGGTAGAAAAAGAGGAAACCCCAAATCTCCAACCATGATGGTACATCAGGCTCTATATCTGCATTTCATGCATTCCTACTAAGTGGATATGGACTAAATTTTAATATAATGTGTGCATTAATAAAAGATACTGTCTTTTTAAACAAATATCTTTAAAATTGTGTGTATACCGACATGTTTACATCCCCCTACTCCTTAGTTGGAGATTTGGGGTTTCCTCTTTTTCTACTTTTCGACCTTAAAATGTAAATAAAACCACATTTAACGCTAAGGCAGATATACATGGCACCAAACGTAATATTTTAAGGGTATGTTTTGATGAATACCTGCTTATGCATTGAAAAGATGGACAGACATAGTTTCACATCTGGAGTCAGAGGGGATGGATGACCGTGTCTTTTTTAGCAGATGAAAAATGAGTTGTGAAAGTCAGCTTCTAATCTCGCTGCTTAGCTTCATTTCAACCCCCTGTGACCTCACTTTGTAATGTTGTGCCATCTCTCCCACCAACTTTACAATTGACAAACAGCCAAAGGCCATTCTGTTCTTGGCAAAATAATGGTTCCACCATAGTCATCTGTCTGGGAAGTAAGCTGCTGAGTGATCTGCGTAGGTTGCCTGTGAGTGTGGTGGTAGGCTGCTGTAGATGCCCAAAAGGCCAATTCAGTTTCTTCAGTTACGATATCAGTTTTCATGGATCAGTTTGACTTAGGACTTAAAAAAAAGTAGAAGTAGAGAAGAACCTGCTCAAGGCACACAAGCTACACAACGCATCAAAATAGAACTAAGCTATGAAGGTTATAAATGAAAAATGACTATGCTGCGCTATCTCCCTACTAATATATCCAACAATGAATTTAAAGTGCCAACATTGCTGTATTAAACCATACAAATGTAAAACATAAAATTTAAAATAGCGAAAAAAATAATAAATAAAGTCTTTAGTTGTTGTGATCATCTGTGATATGTGTCACACTCCACAACAAAATAAAAATAATAGCAAAAAACACTTAAAAATGTATATATGGTGCCACAAATGTGAATCATAAAGTGCTGTGGTGCATAAAACAGTGACGTTCTGATCAAATAAGGGTCAGTCCAACATAACTAATATATAGTCCTTGTTAGATGATTAATGGTGACTTCATAAAAAACGTGAAAACAGCGTGTTGCGGTGTCCACACTCCATTGCTCCCAACCCTCAGTTAATGGCCACTCACCTCAGAGCGCGTGACCTCACAATTAAGTTTGGTGAACCACGCTTTTGAATCACCTTAGGGATTTTAGGTTAACTGTATGGTCCCAGGCTACTCACTGGTGCTGTCTCCTCAATCCTCATATGCAAACAGTAAAAAGAAACTCCATCGCGTGATACAAAGGAAATTTCGTATCTTCCTCAGAGGCATCCCCCTGAGGAAGATATGAAATTTCTCTTGTATCGTCACGCGTAGGGGAGGGGACAGGACGGTGTAGGAGGCAGCTGGACTTCCTCACAGAGAACGGTCATACGACCTCATACCAAAATCCAGCGTTTTAAGGCACATTATAGGGCGGTGCACCAAACGCACCTAACCCATGTTAGTACCCTGTGCTAGGGCTTTTTGTTTGTATAATAAACTGTGTTAAATTGATATCACGCTATGGAGTTTCTTTTTACTGTTTGCATATTAGGAGACAGCACCAGTGAGCAGCCTGGGACCATACAGTTAACTTGGAATCCCTAAGGTGATTCAAAAGCGTGGTTGACCAAACTTAATTGTGAGGTCACACGCTCTGAGGTGAGCGACCATTACCTGAGGGTGGGGAGCACTGGAGTGTGGACACTGCAACAAGCTGTTTTCACGTTTTTTATGAAGTCCCCATTATTCATCTAATACTAGTTGTGTTGGACTGACCCTTATTTGATCAGGACGTCACTGTTTTATGCACCACAGCACTTTATGTTTCACATTTGTGGCACCATATATAAATTTTTTAAGTGTTTTTTGCTATTATTTTTATTTTGTTGTGGAGTGTGACACATATCACAGATTATCACAGCAACTAAGGACTTTATTTTTTTTTTTCACTATTTTTAATTTTATGTTTCACATTTGTATGTTTTAATACAGCAATGTTGGCACTTTAAATCCATTGTTGGATATATTAGTAGGGAGCAGCATAGTCATTTGTAATTTATATTGTTTTCACTTGGCTTTATGAGACGTGATTAGTGCTAGCAGCTGTCATTTATTATTACGCACTTGTCATATATATTTTGCATTTATATATAATCTTAATAGGTAGCTCGCAAGATCCTCATAGTTTGTTTGAAGCTACGAGGGTTATTTACCCTTTTGCTGCCCACGTAATCAGGGTCATGGTTAAAAATCACGGGACCCCGTACTGTGTACTTGACAGGGTCCTCTTCCCTCCTGGTCGCTGCAGGAATACTGTTTTTAGATGAGAACAGGCCTCTTTAATATTCACCAAACATTATATATTTTCTGAAATCAGAGGCCCTGGAGAATAGAATGGTCATTATTGCAATTTTTTATGTCACACAATATTTGCGCAGCCATTTTTAAAATGCAAAATTTTTAGAAAAATTTACACTTAAATAAATTTTAGTGCACACAAACACCATATAATTCACAAATCTTTTGGTAAATAAACGATAATGTTGCATTGAGTAAATAGATACCAAACATTTCAACATTTAAAATTGTGCATGCCTGCGAAATGGTGACAAACTTCAGTAGCCCTTACAGGTTACCAGTTTACACTTAAATTTGAGCTCTGGTACTAGAATTATTACATTTTTACACTTTTTAAAACATTTTTATTTTTTATTCAAATGTATAGAGAGTCACGGAGCCAGGGGGGACCCTAAGCGCAGGGACGGCATGACAGTGCTGGACTGCACATCTGCCTGTCCCTGAAAGGGTTACACTTCTCCTTTTTGGAGAGGGGGAGGAGCTGCAGGAAGTTTTAGTTAGAAGAGTTAGGAAGGGGAAGTGACGTCAGTTTGAGAGCGGTGGTGGACGAGATTAGTAGCACACCTCACCGCTCTCCACCTTCCCCTTCCTTTACATAGCATGGCGGCGAGGGAGGATTTTGTGGAGCAGCTGAGAGCGGCGGTCACCGCGAACGGCACGGACTGGCTCCAGGAGCAGCTGCGCTTGATCATGGACGGCGGGCCGACGGTGAGCGGGGGGGGGGTCCCCAACTCCCAGGGCCAGGCGATCACGTCCACCGGAGAGATACAGCCCTGAGGCTGATAGGGGCTTAGCTAGACCAGCACAGCGGGGGATGGCGGCGGGAGAGGCGCAGACACCAACCATACAGGCCAGGCAGAGGGATGGACGAGGAGAGGCCCGGGGGAATCGGAGGAAAGTTGGAGGGACTGGGGGAAGGGTGCCTAGCAACGCACGCGGCTCTTCCCCCCCAGCCAGGCGCAGATGCTTACAGCCCCCTGAGAGGTCAGCAGGAGAGGGACGGAAGGCGCGGGACGCACAAGAACGCACCGCAGCAAGTGGAGGAAGGTCACGGGCGCCCGAGATGGACAGTAGTCCGCCGCAGGGGGATAGCGGGTCAGAGAGGGACGCCAGTACCAACGTGAGGGGAGGTAATAGACGGTCGGCACGCACCCCGTGCAGCTGCAGACGCAGGAGTCCATCACCAGGGGTATCCAGCGGGCCCAGCGGTACCCAAGGGAGGAGTGGCCGTACACAGCACCGCAGGCCCTCGGCAACCACTGCATCCGCAAGTGGGGTGCATCGGGAAATTGGCGGGACGAACGAACAGGACGATCGGTCGGAAGGAGAGCTGTCCGGGTCTGACGGAGGCGACAATCAAGGACATCAAGCATCGCTGGTTCCAGGAGTGGCGGCTGTTGGGCGCGGTCCAGTGCAGCCCGGTGAGTGCAATCCTTCCGATAATGTTACTATTCTTTTACATAATTTATTGGGGAAAAATGTGCAGAGGAGTAATTCACGGTCGGGGGGCGTAGTCAGGCCAAGGGGGGGGGAGACGGCATCGACTCCACCGTCCGCAGCGGCGACCCAAGCAGGGAACGAGGGGTTGCGGGTGTTGTTAACTGGCCTAAAAGAACTGGTAGCACGCGTGGAAGCAGGGACAGGAAGTACACCGGCGACTGCGTGGTCAACAGAGAGGAATACCTCACAGACAGGGACCACCCCATCAGTTGGGGGCGAGGTTCAGGTTTCGCCGGAGGCAGCGGTTTCAGCGGTCGGGGTACCCCCCTCTGGCACCGCGGTGGCTACGTCTTCGGGGGACCAGGTGAAGACAACAGAGAAACAAGCCGATTCCGTTAGACTAGCGGATGCGGCAAGGAGTGAGGTATATGTCTGCTTTGAGGGCCCTTTGGGGGCTCATTTAAAAGCTGAGGTAAAGGAAAAAATATGGAAAGGCGAGTACGTGGAAATTTTCACGTTACTACCGCTAGAAAAATTTAATCTGGATAGGTTAAAACCGGTAGAAGGAAAAAAGGAAGATGAGGAGAAGCGTAGGTATCGCTTGATCCCGCGAACGTTCTCCAACTGGCTACAAGCGTTCGCCATTTTGGCGAGCGTGGTAGGTGAAAAAGCGCCAGAACATTGTTCAGCGCTGTTTGTGTACCTAGAGGCCATTAGTGAAGCCCACAGAACATACGGGGGCATGGCGTGGCTACGCTATGATGAGCAGTTTCGTCAGAGGATGGCGGTGCGACCGAATCTACGCTGGGATCACAAGGACATCAGCTTGTGGATGAGGTTGATGACAGCGGCGAGGGCCCCTAGTCAGTTTTTTCAGGCAGGGGTCGGAGGTTCAGCAACCCCAGGACAGCCGGCCGAGAAAAAATGGGGATATTGCTGGCAATTTAATGAAGGAACTTGCAGATTTGGAGCCAACTGTCGTTTCAAGCATTTGTGTTCCGGCTGCGGGGGATCCCATGCATTGTCAAAATGTTTCAGAAAAGGGAAAGGACGCGCTGGAGATACTCCAGGTAAGAGGGAGGACTCCGGTACGGGTGGAAAGGATGCTGCCTTTCCTCAGTAGGTACCCGGACCGAACAGCGGCCGCCACGATAGAGGCGGGTTTTAGGGAGGGTTTTCACATCCCTTGTGCCTTGGCGGAGGTGCCGCCTGAGGCCAAGAATTTGAGGTCAGCTTTGCTGCATGCAGCAGTGGTCTCTGAAAAGTTGAAAAAAGAGGTGTCATTGGGACGCATGGCGGGTCCTTTTAAGGAAAGACCTCTACAAGGGTTAGTGGTCTCTCCCTTGGGTGTGGTACCAAAGAGAGAGCCCAATAAGTTTAGACTCATACATCACCTTTCCTTCCCGAAGGGAGGGTCGGTGAATGATGCTATAGCCCCGGAAGATTGTGCGGTTACGTACACATCTTTTGACGCAGCGGTCTCATGGGTGAGGAGATATGGGCAGGGGTCTTTAATGGCCAAGTCTGATATCGAATCGGCTTTTCGGCTGTTGCCAGTTCATCCCGACAGTTTCAGATGGCTAGGCTGTAAATGGGAAGGGGCCTACTATGTAGATCGATGCCTTCCAATGGGATGTTCAATATCCTGTGCTCTTTTCGAAACGTTCAGCTCGTTCTTGGAGTGGGCGGTACGGGATGTGTCGGGTATCAATTCAGTCATCCACTATTTGGACGACTTCTTATGTGTGGGTCCAGCGGGTTCCAACATATGTGCAGTGCTTTTGGGTACTTTGCAGTATCTAGCGGAAAGATTTGGAGTACCGCTAGCCCCGGACAAAACCGAAGGTCCAACGCCGACCATCACATTTCTCGGAATAGAGATTGATTCAGGGAGGATGGAATGCAGGATTCCGCAGGACAAACTGTCGAAGTTGAAAGAGGAAGTTCGAGGGACTATTGGAGTTAGGAAATTGCAACTTCGCCAACTCCAATCTTTGCTAGGTAAGCTAAACTTCGCTTGCCGAATCATCCCTATGGGACGAATATTCTGCAGGCGGCTGTCAGCCGCCACTGCTGGGATCCGGGCGCCGACACATTTCGTGAGTCTGACCAGAGAGCACAGGGAGGATTTACGGGTGTGGCAGGTATTCTTGGAGTCTTTCAATGGAAGGGCTTTATGGATGTCTGGGCCAGTTAGCAACTGGGATCTAGAGTTGTTTACTGACGCCGCCGGGTCAACGGGGTTTGGTGCTTTTTGTAAGGGCCACTGGTGTGCGGAGAAGTGGCCGGCGGCTTGGCGGGAGGCTGGGTTCTTAAAGAACCTGGTACTTTTAGAGCTGTTCCCCATTGTGGTGGCCATGGAGCTATGGGGCGAGTCGTTGCGAAACCGGAAGGTTCGTTTCAATTGTGACAATCTAGGGGTGGTGCAAGTTGTTAATCGGCTGACCGCGGTATCAGTGCCGGTGGTCAGGCTTTTGCGCCATCTAGTACTTCGTTGTTTACAACTGAATGTGTTCATTTATGCTGTTCATCTACCAGGGACGGAGAACACCTTGGCTGACGCTTTGTCTCGTTTTCAGTGGGACAGGTTCCGGAGGTTGGCACCAGAGACAGATCATCAGGGGGTCGCCTGTCCCAGCTGGATATGGAACATTGCCTTGGAACAGCAGTAAACTGGATTCAGCGTTCCGTGAGTACGGCTACATGGAATGCCTACTCTAAGGTATGGAAGGAGTGGTTTGCCTTTCTGCAGGACTTGGGCATGGGATCAGATGATCCGGAAGTGGACAAGGCAGTGCTGTATTTTATAATCAGGGAATTTGAAAATGGTATCTCGGCAGCTGCCATCAATCGTGAATTGGCAGGTTTGGCCTTCCTTTTTAAATGGCAGGGAACCCGGGACCATACGAAGGAATTTTGGTTACGGCAAGCAGTCAAGGGCTATAGAAAAGCTTATAAACAGAGGGATGGGAGGTGCCCTGTCTCTTTTGAAATGCTTAAGCAGTTAATGATTAGTTTGGAAGGGGTCAGCAGATCAAAGTACGAATGCGCATTATTCAAAGCAGCGTTCGCGCTGGCCTTTTTTGGGGCACTGAGAATAAGTGAGTTGGTGAGCCCGTCAAAGACGGCTCCAGGCGGTCTTTTCCACGGGGAAGTTGAAGTAGTGGTAGATAGAGTCCGCATATGGATTCATAGGTCAAAAACGGATCAAGCAGGGAGAGGCAGATATCTGGAGTTTGGGAAGATTGCAGAGCAGGACATATGCCCGGTCAGGCTTGTGGGAGCTTTTATGACGGTTAGGCCTGCCGTTAATGGCCCCTTCTTGATACATGTGGACGGTTTGTGTCTTTCAAAATATCAGTTTGTAACGGTTTTTAGGAAATGCGTGGCCAGGGTGGGATGTGACCCTTCACAATTTTCATCACATTCTTTTAGGATTGGGGCAGCCACAGAGGCGGCCAGGGCAGGTTTGAGTCAGGAAGTGATCAGACGTATTGGCAGATGGGATTCGGACAGATTCAAACTGTATGTCCGCCCTAACATGGTTCAAATGTAATGTTAGCTGGGGTTGTTGATGAGTGGGGCGTTGGGGTTTAAAGTTCTGAGGTTGTATTATTATTATCCAATTTGTCTGCAGGTCAAGATGCATGTCTGGTTTGGATACTCGGTCATTCCTACGTGTTTTGGGGGGCCAAGAGAGCGGACGTTCGGCCGAACGGCAGACAACTTCGGATCCCCAGACAAGAGGCCCTCATCAGGTGGATTGGGGTTCCGGGCATGCAGTGGAATAGAGTGCTGGGGGAAGTGTATAGATTCTCCCGCCTGGACAGGGCCCCTGATGTATTGTTATTACACGTGGGTGGTAATGACATGGGAGCTAGATCCATGAGGGACCTTATCAGGGACATCAAGTGTGATTTCCTGCGTTTAAAGGCCTCTTATCCCAAGATGATCTTGGTGTGGTCTGACATGGTAGGCAGGCTATCGTGGCGCTGGGCTCTATCAGATAAAAAAGTGAATAGGGCCAGGATAAAGGTTAATAAGGAAGTGAGTCGGTTTTTTATAAGAAATGGTGGCTTGGCCATCCGTCACAGGGAGTTGGAGGTTGACACATGGCGTTATTTGCGCAGCGATGGTGTACATCTCAATGAGGTGGGCACGGACCTATGGTCTTTGGGCTTGCAAGAAGGCATACAAAGAGGGCTTAGTGTGTGGAGGTGCTCGCAAGGGTAAGGGGTTACCCCTTTCGCGCTGTGGCAGTAGTTGTTTGTTCCTGGAATAGGATAATGTTCTGTTACAAGTTGTAACATGTGTACCCATCCAAGGATGGGGGGTTGTTTGATTGTACCCATCCAGATGATTGTAGTTGGTACCTTCAGGCCCTAAGGGTTAACCTGTAGGAGTTAATATGCCAGGTCACTGGGGTATGTGGTTATAATGCCGTGTCCGGGGTTTCCGACTGGCAGGTTTTAAATTAACGAGGTTGTACCAGTGACCTAGTTCATAGTCACAGTTCTTACTGAGTAAGTTACCTTAACAAGTTAGTTAAGGAAATACAGTTATTTATATATTTATGTTAATTTATATGTTTTAAATAAAAGGCCGCAAGGCCATTTTACTCCAAAAACTAGTCCGAGTCATCCCTGATGTTTTTGGAGGGAGGGTATGTATGGGTAGGATGGTATTAAGTAAATGGGCTTAAGTCCTACAATGTCAAGAGAGTCACGGAGCCAGGGGGGACCCTAAGCGCAGGGACGGCATGACAGTGCTGGACTGCACATCTGCCTGTCCCTGAAAGGGTTACACTTCTCCTTTTTGGAGAGGGGGAGGAGCTGCAGGAAGTTTTAGTTAGAAGAGTTAGGAAGGGGAAGTGACGTCAGTTTGAGAGCGGTGGTGGACGAGATTCCCACCCACCCTCCCAATGGTTGGCAGTAGTTGTTTGTTCCTGGAATAGGATAATGTTCTGTTACAAGTTGTAACATGTGTACCCATCCAAGGATGGGGGGTTGTTTGATTGTACCCATCCAGATGATGGGAGTTTTGCTGGTACCCATACATGGAAGGATGGGGATTGTAGTTGGTACCTTCAGGCCCTAAGGGTTAACCTGCAGGAGTTAATATGCCAGGTCACTGGGGTATGTGGTTATAATGCCGTGTCCGGGGTTTCCGACTGGCAGGTTTTAAATTAACGAGGTTGTACCAGTGACCTAGTTCATAGTCACAGTTCTTACTGAGTAAGTTACCTTAACAAGTTAGTTAAGGAAATACAGTTATTTATATATTTATGTTAATTTATATGTTTTAAATAAAAGGCCGCAAGGCCATTTTACTCCAAAAACTAGTCCGAGTCATCCCTGATGTTTTTGGAGGGAGGGTATGTATGGGTAGGATGGTATTAAGTAAATGGGCTTAAGTCCTACAATGTCATGCTATCACAAGGGAAAAACAAAAACCCTTGTAATACCTGGGGCAGTGATCGGTACTCTTTATGTGAGATCAAAGGTCTATTAGACGTCTAATCCCTCCTCAGCTCTCCAAGGCAGCTGGTCAAACATAGATTGGTTTGATTGGCTGCTTTCCTTACCAGTACCAGCCAGATGAATGAAGAACCAGAGCTGGACATGTCAAAATCATGGCTACATAGCTATATAGTTGGTTAGGTTGAATAAAGACACTAGTCCATCTACTTCAACCTGTGTAGCTGTGTGTGTTCATGTTGATAATCATTTCCCATATCCCTGTATATTGCGTTCGCTAAGATGCACATCCAAGAATCTTTTAAAGTGGAGTTTTGCCCCAAAAAATTATAAGTTAGCAGCTACAAATACAGCAGCGATGTCCTCACCCAAAGCTGATCTGTCCCTCGGCTCCCAGGTGGAGGCGCCGGCATCTTTGGTAAGGGAATCAGGAAGTGAAGCCCTGGGGCTTCACGGCCTGGTTCCCTACTACGCATGCGCGAGTCGCATTGCGCGATCTTACTGGTCCCTGCTGTCTTCTGGGACCTGTGTGTCTCCCAGAAGATAGCGGGGGGATGGAGGAGGGGCCGGACATGGCGTAGATAGCCGCAGATACAGAAGTGGGAGCAAATACCTGGATTATACAGGTATCTGTTCCCCTCTCCCCCCTGAAAGGTACCAAATACGACACCGGAGGGGGGGAGGAATCCGAAAAGCGGAAGTTCCATTTCTGGGTGGCACGCCGCTTTAAAGCTATCAAATCTTCCTGCTGACTCCACCGATTGTGGAAGAGAGTTCCTCAACCTTATTGCCTTTGACAGTGAAAAACCCCCTACCCAGCTTAAGGTTCACCTCCAGTCTCTGTCACGTCTATCCCAACTCAGGTGGTCAGACACTATAGCTGGCTACTTCCTCCCCTATAGCAGCCCCCTTTCCCCAAAGTCAAGCACACCTACAGGTACTCTGTTGCCCCCAGGACTTATACACAATGCTATAGTGCCTGGTCACCACACCAGTGCAGGTGCGAACTAAGCAAAGCAAACAGGTACTTGCGGTTAACAAACAGGTAGCCTGGTTCTATGACAGTCCAGGTAAAAGGCAGGCTGAGTTCAGAGAATAGCCAAAAATCCGGGTCCAAGATCATACACAGGGAAATCCAATCTAGCAGAGCAAGGCAGACAGACAGGGAGCTTGATCAGGAACAACACATGTATCACTCTCTATCACAAGCATGAGACTGAGAGTTTGGCTTGCTTATAACAGGTGACTGACCACATCAATCACCTTGCAGGTGGACAAAGGCAGGGAGAATGCAATAGCCAAAACCTGGATGCTAGAATGAGGAGCAGGAGCACTAAGTGCTCCTGACAGTCTCATTGTGTGGCCCTGTGTCTTCTTACACTCCCTTAGACTGAAAATTTTCCTACCTACGCTGCGATCCCCATTGAGATACAGTATTTGTATCTTGATATCATATCTTCTCTCAAGCATCTCTTCTCCAGGGAAAACAAGATTAGTGTTTGTAGTCATTCCTTGTAATTGAGGTTCTCCAGCCCCCTTATTAATTTTGTTGCCCTTCTCTGGACTCTCTCCATCTCCAGCACATCCTTCCTGAGGATTATTGATGAGCCAAACACCCCCCCTCCCCCCCGGTTCGGTTCGCGCCAGAACATCCGAACATGCCAAAAAGTTCGTTCGAACACACAAACACCATTAAAGTTTATTGGACACGAACATGAAAAACCTAAAGTGCTAATTTTAAAGGCTTATATGCAAGTTTTTGCCCTAAAAAGTGTTTGGGGACCCGGGTCCTGCCCCAGGGGACATGCATCAATGCAAAAAAAAAGTTTTAAAAACGGACTTTTTTTGGGAGCAGTAATTTTAAGAATGCTTAAAGTGAAACAATAAAAATTAAATATTCCTTTAAATATCGTGCTTGGGGGGTGGCTATAGTATGCCTGTAAACTGGCACAGTTTTTCCATGTTTAGAACAATACCACAGCAAAATGACATTTCTAAAGGACAAAAAGTAATTCAAAACTGCTTGCAGCTGTAATGTATTGTCGGGTCCCGGCAATATACATGTTAAACAGGGGCAGAAAAATTTGGCCTTAGGCAGTGGTGGTGCCACAACACTGTAACCTCTCATAGATACTCTTGTTGGAAGCAGGAACGAGCCCTGCTGTGAAATATTTGATCAAAAATTGTAATTACATGCCCCTGCCCCTGTTAAACAGGGGCAGAAAAATTGGGCCTTAGGCAGTGGTCATGGTGGTGCCACAACACTGTAACCCTTGACAGCTACACTTGTTGGGCACAGGAATGGGTCCTGTATTAGATCAAAAGGGTGCTTCTACTAAATACTGAGCAAAGGGTCTGAATACTTAGGACCTTGTGATATTTCAGTTTTTCTTTTTTAATAAATCTGCAAAAATGTCAACAATTCTGTGTTTTTCTGTCAATATGGGGTGCTGTGTGTACATTAATGAGGAAAAAAATGAACTTAAATGATTTTAGCAAATGGCTGCAATATAACAAAGAGTGAAAAATTTAAGGGGGTCTGAATACTTTCTGTCCCCACTGTATATCAAATACACCGCCTGAAGTAGATTCGAAATAGTACATTACAGAATGCACTGTAGAATGTAGATCTCTAGGTTACACTAACTGGATGCCGAGTGTATATTTATATATATTATACTGACTGTATATATATTACTTGCTTGCCACCCGCCCGCCGGCCGTCCTATAACAGGCAGGTGGCGCGGCTCTCGTTCTGGGCGGGCGTCATATGACGTCCGTCCATTTAAATAGGGCATCTGCACGATCGTGTGCGCGCAGCCCTGTACCTTCGTGGGCGGCGTGTCATGGAGACACAGCTCACCACCAAGGGGAGTGAACAGCCATTGAGCATGGCTGTTTACCACGCGATCGGCCATGATGAAGTCACGGCCGATCACAGATGGTTCCGCCCCACTGTGCATGGCGCATGCGCGCGATCGCGAGCACGCTGCACGTCGGTGGTGCCGTATGCCCGGGAACACTGCTCGTCACCGACGCTGGTAAACAGCCATTGGCCGGTGGCTGTTTACCACGTGATCAGCTGTGATCCTTTCAGAGCCGATCACTAAATGTAAATACAGAGCAGTAACTAGCTCTTAACAGCTCTTCTCTCCTCACACACGGTTTCCAGTGTGAGGAGAGAAGAGCCAGGAGCAGTGAGTTACTGATCTGTGTGTGTATTGTATGCACCAAGCACAACACTTGTCCCATCACCCCCCCATTGTCATCTGTCACCCAACAGTCACTCCATAAAGTACACCTTTCACATAAGAGACTGCCATCAGTGACCATCCACGGTGCACCCATCAGTGACCATCACCCATCACCCATCAGTGACCGTCAGCAGTGCACCCATCACCCATCAGTGACCGTGTCCTGTCACCTGTCACCCATCACCCGTAACCCATCAGTGACCATCAGCCATCACCAATCATCCATCAGTGAATGTCAGCCATCACCCGTCACCCATCACCCGTCACCCATCAGTGACCGTCAGCCATCACCCGTCACCCATCAGTGACTATGAGCCATCACCCGTCACCCATCAGTGATCATCAGCCATCACCCGTCACCCATCAGTGACCGTCAGAGGTGCACCCGTCACCCATCAGTGACCGTAGCCTATCATCCATCACCCATCAGTGACCATCAGCGGTGCACCCATCACCCATCAGCGACCATAGCCACCTGTCATCCATCACACGTCACCCATCAGTGACCGTCAGCGGTGCACCCGTCACCCATCAGTGAACGTGACCTGTCACCCATCACCCGTCACTCATCACTGACCGTCAGCGGTGCACCCAATACCCATCAGTGACCGTGGCCTGTCACCCGTCTGTGACCATCACCCGTCACCGTCCGTGGCCTGTCACCCATCAGTGACCATCGCCTGTCACACCGTCATCACCTATCAGTGAACGTCACCTGCCACCGATCGCACAGCCCATCAGTGACCGTCACCTGCCATCAGCGTCATGTCTAAAAGATTTTATACTAGTGAGGAGGCGTTTCAGATCTTCTCCATGACTGGTGAGAGCAACGGGGAGTTCTCATCAGATTCCAATTCTGATTCCGAATCAAATTTGGCATTTGAACCGATTGAGAATAGTGAATCGGCAAATGATTTGGAGGAAGAATGGGTCCCTCCTCAAAGGGCATGGCACTCTGGAAACCAGGCAGCTGCCAGCAACCAGGATTATATTCTCAGGCCCAGTACCAGCGCTGCCGCCAGCAATAGGCCCCAAGAACAAATTCCCAGGCCCAGCACCAGTGCTGCCACCAGTGATAGGCCCCGGGAACAAATGCCCAGTACCAGCGCTGCTACCGGCGATAGGCCCCAGGAACAAATGCCCAGGCCCAGTACCAGTGCTGCCACATCACGCCTGAGTACCATTACAGGCAATTCAAATCCCCCAACTACTGGAGTGTCACATCCCCGAAGAGCCAGGGTCTCTACATACATGCCAGATGGTCTTGCCAACCCAACATGGCTGCTTTCTGACACGGGATGAGGGATGGGCCGAACACCCCCGGTTCGGTTCGCACCAGAACATAACGAACAGGCAAAAAATTAGGCAGAACACACGAACACCATTAAAGTCTATGGGACACAAACATGAATAATCAAAAGTGCTCATTTTAAAGGCTTATATGCAAGTTATTATCATAAAAAGTGTTTGGGGACCTGGGTCCTGCCCCAGGGGACATGTATCAATGCAAACATTTTTTTTAAAAACGGCCATTTTTTCTGGAGCAGTGATTTTTTTAATGCTTAAAGTGAAACAATAAAAATGAAATATTCCTTTAAATATCGTGCCTGGGGGTGTCTATAGTATGCCTGTAAAGTGGCTCATTTTTCCCATGTTTAAAACAGTACCACAGCAAAATTACATTTCTAAAGGAAAAATTGTCATTTAAAACTGATCGCGGCTTTAATGAATTGTCGGGTCTCGGCAATATAGATAAAAATCCTTTGGGTCTGGTATGAATATTAAGGGGAACCCCGAACCAGAATTTTAAACAAAAGTTGCATGGGGGTCCCCCTAAAATCCATACCAGGCCCTTCAGGTCTGATATGGAAATTAAGGGGAACCCTGCACCAAATTTTTTTTAAATTGGCGTAGGGGTCCCCCTCAAAATCTGGTGTGGATTTTAAGGGGAACCCTGCGCCAAAATTTTAAAAAATGGCGTAGGGGTCCCCCTCCAAATCCATACCAGACCCTTATCCGAGCACGCAACCTGGCAGGCCTTGCCCGGTGGTTGTGGGGGTATGCGGGCGGGGGCTTATCGGAATCTGAAAGCCCCCTTTAACAAGGGGACCCCCAGATCCCGGCCTTCCCCCCTGTGTGAAATGGTGATGGGGTACGGTGTACCCGTACCATTTCACAAAAAAACAAAATGATAAAAAAAGACAATAGCCAAATTTTGACAATTCCTTTATTAATAATGTCTTCTTCTTGCCCCCGCTTCTTCCTCCATCTTCCTCTGCTTCTTCCTCTGGTCTTCTCCATCTTCCTCTATCTTCTTCTTCCCTGATCCGCCTCAATGGGAGGCTCCCGCAGTGTGACGCTTCTGTGCTTGTGACAGCTCTTATATAACTGAGGGCGGGGTCCCCTCTGATGCCACAGGGACTTCCCTATGGCTTTCCCATGGCGTAGAGGGGGGCGGGGTCACCTGTTTACATACCCCATTACTATTTCACACAGGGGGGAGGCCAGGATCTGGGAGTCCCCTTGCCTGGTATGGATTTTAGGGGGACCCCCACGCATTTTTTTTCTAAATTTTGGTTCAGGGTTCCCCTCAATATTCATACCAGACCCAAAGTGCCTGGTAATGGACTGGGGGGGATCCCATGCTCTTTTTTTTTTCAATGATTTTATCTATATTGCCGAGACCCGACAATTCATTACAGCCGCAATCAATTTTAAATGACAATTTTTCCTTTAGAAATGTCATTTTGTGCAGGGACTGTTCTAAACACGGGAAAAATGCGCCACTTTACAGACATACTATAGACACCCCCCCAGGCACAAAATTTAAAAGAATATTTCATTTTTATTGTTTCACTTTAAGCATTAAAAAAATCACTGCCCCTGAAAAAACGGCCGTTAAAAAAAAAAAAAATTTCATTGATACATGTCCCCTGGGGCAGGACCCAGGTCCCCAAACACTTTTTATGACAATAACTTGCATATAAGCCTTTAAAATGAACACTTTTGATTTTTCTTGTTAATGTCCCATAGACTTTAACGGTGTTCCGGCGGCTTACGAATTTGCCCCGAAGATCGCATAATGTTCCGTGTTTGCAGAACATGCGAACAACCAAAGTTCGGCCCGAACTTATGCTCGGGCCGAACCATTCGCCCATCCCTACTCAGGATCACCAATTATTTCCCCTTTCACAGCACGGCCAGGTGTGCAGGCCAACACCCGAAATTTCACAGCGATTGATTATTTTTATCTGTTTTTGCCCGGCACTTTGCTGCAATTTATTGTGGACCAGACAAATTTATATGCCCAGCAGTATATTGCCAACAACCCCCAATCATCATATGCCCGTCCGTTTGAGTGGAGAGATCTGAATTTGGAGGAGTTCAAATTGTTTATGAGCCTCACCATAAACATGGGGATTACAAAAAAAAAATGAAGGACATGCCTAGTGGTCCACCAACCCTATCCACCACATGCCTATTTATTCTGCCGTAATGTCCAGGTCCCGATACGAGATGAAAATGCGCTTTCTTCATTTTAGTGACAACACCCAGTACTCTCCCCGCAATCATTCAAATTACTACAAGTTATATAAAATTCGCCCACTGATAAATTTCTTTTCCCAACAATTTGCAGAACTCTATGTCCCCGATCAGAATATATGTGTCGATGAGTCCCTGGTACCCTTTTCAGGCCGGCTAGGAATAAAGCAATACATTCGTAGAAAAAGGGCCAGATACGGAGAAAAATTTTACAAGCTATGTGAGAAAGTCACGGGATATCTGTATGCGTTCCGCATATATGAAGGAAGAGATTCCCAGCTCCAGCCCTCTGAGTGCCCGGCCTACATGGGCACAACTGGAAAGATTGTATGGGACCTGGCATACCCACTTCTGAACAAAGGATATCACATATACCTTGACAACTTCTACACCAGCCTGCCCCTTTTCAAACACTTATACATCACAAAAACCCTGGCCTGCGGAACCTCCAGAAAGAATAGTAAGGGCCTCCCACAACCTCTAGTGAACAAAATGCTGCGAAGGGGGGAAAGAGCAACATTGAGATGCAACGAAGTGCTGGCCTTGAGGTGGAAGGATAAAAGGGACGTGCACATGATGTCCACCATCCATGACGACACTACAATTGAGGTTCAAAGAAAACAAGGTCTCATTGAAAAGCCAACATGTGCCCAAGATTATAATCTCTACATGGGGGGGTGGATTTCAATGATCAAATGATTCAGCCCTATTTGTCAATAAGGAGGTCCCGATTCTGGTACAAGAAGGTAGCAATTTATCTCATCCATTTGACTATTTATAATTCCTACATAGTCTACACCAAATCCACGGAAAGCCCCGCCCCCTTCCTAAAAGTCATAGAAGAAGTTGTCACATCCCTCATCTATCAACAAAGACCTCCTCAGAAGACCTTCGCTCTGATGCTGTTAGCCGACTGTATGAGCGCTACTTACCCTTCAACATTCCACCATCTGAAGCAGGCCGAAGACAGCAAAAAAAATGTTGCGTGTGCAGCAAAAGAGGATTTCAAAAAGATACCAGCTACCATTATCCCCAGTGTCCCTCCTAACTTGGCCTTTGCATTGGCGAATGCTTGCAACTTTATCATACATCCCTAAAATATTAGCCCATATTTTTAACCCTTTTCCCCTTTTTTAATCTGTGCTGACCATTTTCCATACTTCTCCAAATAACCATGCCACTGCCTTCCACATGAACTGACCCTGGCCTGTTTTTTGACTATGCCTCTGCCTACCGTTTTGACTGCTTCCACATGAACTGACCCTGGCCTGTTTTATGGACTATGCATCTTCCTACTTTTTGGACTGCTTCCACGTGAACTGACCCTGGCCTGTTTTATGGACTATGCTTTTGCCTACCGCTTGGACTGATCTGTTGCCCTGCTACTGTAGTACACAGGGGTCTCACATATGCGAGGGGCTCCAGAATTGTTTTTCCGGATGGAGAAAACAATTTCTTTTTGCTTTCTCCGGGTTTCGGAATTTCTGGATTAGGGTCTGGAGTCCAGAGGCTTCATAGAGATTTGGGTGGGCTGAAGCCTCTACCTCTGTGCTCCTGTGCACAGGTCTTACCTGATTGCGGCCCTCAGCCTGCTGCTGACTTACTGCCATCATGCCTCTGCCTGCAGCATGAACGAACCACACTGCTACCTGGACTATGCAAATAATTAGCTGTAGCAAGAGGCAGTATGTTTATGAAGGGCTGGAGAGCAGTACAAGAGTGTCTGCAGGTAACAGTGTACCAGGACCAATATTATGGCTGTGCTGGCTGTCTCTGCCTGGACAATTTCTATGGACTGTGCTGTGCTGACAATATCCCTGTGCTTATTATAGACAATATTCCTGCCTGCTGCCTGGATAATTACTATTGCTGTCACTAAGCACATCCCTGTCCGCTGCCTTGACCAGTGCTCTCCTCTGTGGATACTACTAAAAGCACAAGTAATGCTTTTTTTTTTACCCTTTCCACAATATAATTTATTTTGGATTGTAATTCTTGGTATGTACATGCTATGTGTTAGAAATATGAAGGGCCTTAAAAAATGATAGGTTGTCAGGAAATTATATATGTCATTTATGCTCCTAGAATGCCTGATGGTGCTACTTGGATTTTGGGCCTCTGTATGTGGCCAGGCTGTGTAAAAGGCTCACACATGTGGTATCGCCATACTCAGGAGGAGTAACAGAATGTATTTTGAGGTGTC
The DNA here is from genome assembly GCF_042186555.1 of Aquarana catesbeiana. Taxonomy (NCBI): domain Eukaryota; kingdom Metazoa; phylum Chordata; class Amphibia; order Anura; family Ranidae; genus Aquarana; species Aquarana catesbeiana. Next base: position 254,928,327 of record NC_133332.1, on the reverse strand, counting down.
ATTTTTGCTATGTATTTGCTATGTGTTGGAGATATCTTATAAATGGACAACTTTGCGTAAAAAAAAATGTGGTTTCATTTTTTTTCCACGTATTCCAAAAACTTCTGGAAATAAATGAACCATTAAAAAGATTCATTATGCCTCATAGGTTATATGTTGGGGTGTTTGCTTTCCAAAATGTGGTCATTTTGGGGGCAATTCCATTGTCCTGGTGCTCCAGGGCCTTCAAAAATGTAATAGGTGGTTGAGAAATGAGATGTGTCATTCATGCTCGTAGAACACCTGAAGGTGCTACTTCAATGTGGGGCCTTTGTATGTGGCCAAGCTGTGTAAAAGTCTCACACATGTGGTATCGCCATACTCGAGAAGAGTAGCAGAATGTATTTTGGGGTGTAATTTGTTGTATGCATATGCTCTGTGAGATAAATAACCTGTTAATATGACAATTTTGTAAAAAAAAAAAAAAAAAAAAAAATTAATTTTGCAAAGAATTGTGGGAAAAAATTACAACTTAAAAAAACTCACCATGCTACTTACTTAATACCTTGGAATGTCTACTTTCTAAAAGGGGGTAATTTGGGGGGTATTTGTACTTTCCTGACTTTTTAGTGTCTCAAGAAATGAGATAGGCCTTCAGTACATCAGGTGTGATCAGACGTGATCAATTTCCAGTGATTGGCACCATAGTTTGTAGGCTCTATAACTTTCACAAAGACCAAATAATTTACACTAATTTGGGTTATTTTTACCAAAAATATGGATATGTAGCAGTATAAATTTTGCCCAAAATGTATGAAGAAAAATTACTAATTTGCAAAATTGTATGACAGAAACAAAGAAAAAGGCATTTTTTTCACAAAATTGACGGCCTTTTTTATTTATAGCACAAAAAATAAAAAACCCACTAGTGATTAAATACCACCAAAAGAAAGCTCTAATTGTTTGAAAAAAAGGACTCAAATTTCATATGGGTACAGTGTTGCATGACTGAGTAATTGTCATTCAAAGTGCGAACGGACGAGCACCCGATATTCGAGTCGCACTCATGTTGGACCTGAACATTAAGCTCATCCCTACTGAGGATTGGTGACCAGAACTGGATGGAATACTCCAGATGTGGCTGAACTGGAGTTTTGTAAAGTAGGATTATCATTTTAGCTCTGGCGTAAATTCCCTTTTTAATGCATGCTAATAGTCTGCTGGCTTTGCTTGCTGCGCCTTGACATTGCATGCTATTGCTCACTCTGTCTTTTACTAGGACCACCAGATCCTTCTCTGTCCTGGATTCCCCCAGAGGTTGTCCCCTAGTGAGTAAGTTGCATTTATATTTTTAACCCCCAAGTGCATTACTTTACATTTTTCAACATTAAGCCTCATTTACCCACCACAATAATTTATCCAGGTCCTCTTGTAAAGTTTCTATATCCTCCGGTGAAGTTATTGCCCTACTTATTTGCATGTCGTCAGCAAACAAATTTGAATTTATCCCATCCTCTATATCATTTATAAGTATGCTATTCATAAAGACTAGGATTAGTGATCTGACTATAACTTGACTGAGTTATTCTACAAATCCTTGTAGCTTCTGGCTTCATTTGTCACAAAAGGAAGGAGAAACGGATGTTCCTCCTTCTCTGTGCACTGCCAACACGACTGCTCACAGAGTTTCCGAGCTTGCTAATGGAATGGTAGAACCTGGGAGCAGACAGAGATCAGGTGACCTGGCAGGGGTGGTCAGAAAATAGGTAAGTATATACATTTTTTTTTACATGGGTTAGCCAAAATATGTGTATGGAGGGGGTAGGGGACATTTTAACACTAGTTAGGTTTAGGCTGGCATTCTAATCCAGTGTTTCTCAACTCCAGTCCTCAAGGCGCACCAACATGTCATGTTTTCAGGCTTACCATTATTTTGTACAGGTGATTTGATCAGTTTCACTGCCTTAGTAATTCCCAAAGCTGTTTCAGATGAGGGAAATCCTGAAAACATGACCTGTTGGAGCGCCTTGAGGACTGGAGTTGAGAAACACTGTTCTAATCTACTAATAATTTTGTATATGGTTTTTAAAAGTGAGTATACAATATATACACATTTCATTAGGTTTCATCCCTTAAAAAAGATGCAAATATCTGCTGATCTGCTTTCGTTTTTAAATCCATGAAACATGTTGGATACTCTTTGGATGGTCCCCATAACTGCGGAGCTTTTAGCAGTGGTGTGGCGCAACACAATTTCCATTTGTTACATTACACTAGAAGCCAAGGAGACAATGAAGTTCCTCTGGGGTGTAGAAGCCATCTGCCAGGGAACCAGATTATTAACATCAATACATTAGGATAGCCATACTGTAAAAATAAGATAACCTTACCAGCCCAGCACTATTTTTCCACTTTCCTCGACAAGATCATGCTGACACACTTTAGTTTGGAAAGGGGTCTTGAGAGATGTAAACTTGGGACATGCCTATATAAAAAAAAATATTACATAGAGATATTGAAACTAAGCAGCTTTATTTTTCATACACAGTATATATACATACAGTATATGTAGCATCCTCCTAGAATAGGTTGCTAGAGAGGCTCAGGTAAATTTAGTCAGTTAGTAGTTATTTTTGCCTGTTATGAGTCACACTGGCTGCAGGCTCAACAACTTCTCCCTGCCTTCTAATGGATTCTAGAATGTAGTGGGTTGGAACAGGCAGACCCTTGGCCTGAATATTTATGTGGGCTCAGCCAATCCCTGGGGCAGAGTGTCCAGTGGCTGAGGAGGGCATAAAAAGTTTGGAGCGACAGGGTTCTTGTCCAGGGGGAGAAGATCCCAGCCTGAAGGGCTATTGCCCTTCTGGGCAGGATAGCTGAAGTCTGCAGGAGTTCATCAAGGTCCCAGCTCGGTGGGAGCTGGGGGGCGGAAATCTGCAGGAGTTCATGGAGGTCCAAGCTCTATAGGAGCTGGGGGGCCTACTTTCTGTAAGCTGTTGTAACCAAATCAAGGGGGTACACTGAGGGTCTGGCCTGGGATTTTAGAGAAGTGTCTGGCCAATATTGGATGGAGGTATCCAAGTATTCAGGGACATTTTGACTAGAGGCCTGAAAGTAGAATCCCAGTGACTGGCTGCTGTTTTAACCCCTTGAGTGACTGCTTCGTTGTTGCTAAATTGGGACTGCCCTTGCTTGGAGTCCCAGAATTGCTTATGTTTCTAGTCTCTGCCAAGAAGTAGATCACCCTGAAGAGAGTAGACAGGATAGAGAGTGTCCTCTGGTTACGTTGTGTGCTAAAATCTGAGTATTCCAAATTTTCCCTGCACCCCAAGTTCAACGAGCATTAAAGCATAAAAAGATACCCATCACCTGGTCATTGAGTAGTGAGACTGTCCAAGTGGTTGTGTGCCTAGCTGCCTGTACACCCGAACGGGAAGAGAATCTGGGGCAAATCAGTGAAATATCTATATATACAGTGCCTTCAAAAAGTATTCATACCCCTTAAAATTTTTCACATTTTGTCATGTTACAACCAAAAACAAAAAATGTATTTTATTGGGATTTTATGTGATAGACTAACACAAAGTGGCACATAATTGTGAAATACAAGAAAAATGATAAATGGCTTTAAAACTTAAAAAAAAAAAAAATCTGAAAACTGTGGCGTTCATTTGTCTTCAGCCCCCTTTACTCTGATACTCGTAACTAAAATTTAGTGGAACCAATTGCCTTCAGAAGTCACCTAATTAGTAAAGAGAGTCCACCTGAGTGTAATTTAACCTCAGTATAAATACAGCTGTTCTGTGAAGCCCTCAGAGGTTTGTTAGTGAACAAACAGCATCATGAAGTCCAAGGCACACACCAGTCAGGTCAGGGATAAAGTTGTGGAGAAGTTTAAAGCAGGGTTAGGTTTTAAAAAAAATATCCCAAGCTTTTAACATCTCACGGAGCTCTGTTCAATCCATTATCCGAAAATGGAAAGAGTATGGCACAACTGCAAACCTACCAAGACATGACCGTCCACCTAAACGGACAGGCAAGGAGAGCATTAAAGAAGCAGCCAAGAGGCCGATGGTAACTCTGGAGGAGCTGCAGAGAACCACATTTAAGGTGAGAGAATCTGTCCACAGGACAACTATTAGTCGTGTTCTCCACAAATCTGTTCTTTATGGAAGAGTGGCAAGAAGAAAACCATTGTTGAAAGAAAGCCATAAGAAGTCCTATTTGCAGTATGCGAGAAGCAGTGCTGTGTTTTGGCCTAGGCCAACAAGGCCCAGGCCTAGGGCGGCACTTTGTGGGGGGCGGCAAAAAAGCCGCCCCCCCCCCACCAAAACGGCACCCGCTCTCCTCCTGCACAGGAGCCGTCAAGCCGCCCCGTAAAGCCGTGATTCTGTCTCTCTCTCTCTCTGAATGGCCTTCTGCTGTGGCCAATTATGGGGAGGGAAACAGCGGGGAGGAAGCTGGGCGGTGGCACGGTAAAACAAATTAGAGCCGCTCTCTCTCTCTCTTCTCCGTTCAGCTGACAGAAAGGGGAGGGGGGGCGAGCGGGGGAGTTCTCTGGTAAATGGAGCAGCGCTGTGACAGGGAGAGGAGAGATGCGGCTGTCTGTGTATCTCCCCCGCTCGCCCCCCCTCCCCTTTCTGTCAGCTGAACGGAGAAGAGAGAGAGAGAGCGGCTCTAATTGGTTTTACCATGCCACCGCCCAGCTTCCTCCCCGCTGTTTCCCTCCCCATAATTGGCCACAGCAGAGGGTCAATCAGAAGACTCTGGGGGCATCATAGGAAAAGTAATCCCTAAAGAATGGCGGCCCCTGTGTGTGTCAGACATCATGCTACAGCCCCCAGCATGCATGCACTCTGCTGGGGGGTTACAGGAGGAGAAAAAGAGAATACTGTGCTGGGGGAAGCCAGATAGGGAGCCACACTGTACCCCTGTACCCGCACCACCAGAGCCACGCTGTACCCGCACCACCAGAGCCACGCTGTACCTGCACCACCAGAGCCACGCTGTACCCACACCACCAGAGGCCCACCTTGTACCCGCACTACCAGAGCCACGCTGTACCCGCACCACAAGAGCCACGCTGTACCCATACCACCAGAGGGCCACACTGTACCCGCACCACCAGAGGGCCACATTGTACCCGCACTACCAGAGCCACGCTGTACCCGCACCACAAGAGCCACGCTGTACCCATACCACCAGAGGGCCACATTGTACCCGCACTACCAGAGCCACGCTGTACCGGCACCACAAGAGCCACGCTGTACCCGCACCACCAGAGCCATGCTGTACCCGCACCACCAGAGGGCCACATTGTACCCGCACTACCAGAGCCACGCTGTACCCATACCACCGGAGGGCCACGTTGTACCCGCACCACCAGAGCCACGCTGTACCCGCACCACCAGAGCCATGCTGTACCCGCACCACAAGAGTCACGTTGTACCCGCACCACCAGAGCCACGTTGTACCCGCACCACCAGAGCCACGCTGTACCCGCACCACCAGAGAGCCACGCTGTACCCGCACCACCAGAGAGCCACGCTGTACCCGCACCACCAGAGCCACGCTGTACCCGCACCACCAGAGCCACGCTGTACCCACACCACCAGAGGCCCACATTGTACCCGCACTACCAGAGCCACGCTGTACCCGCACCACAAGAGCCACGCTGTACCCATACCACCAGAGGGCCACGCTGTACCCGCACCACCAGAGGGCCACATTGTACCCGCACTACCAGAGCTACGCTGTACCCGCACCACAAGAGCCATGCTGTACCCGCACCACCAGAGCCATGCTGTACCCGCACCACCAGAGGGCCACATTGTACCCGCACTACCAGAGCCATGCTGTACCCACACCACCGGAGGGCCACGTTGTACCCGCACCACCAGAGCCATGCTGTACCCGCACCACCAGAGCCACGCTGTACCCACACCACTAGAGCCACGCTGTACCCGCACCACAAGAGCCACGCTGTACCCGCACCACAAGAACCATGCTGTACCCACACCACCAGAGGGCCACATTGTACCCGCACTACCAGAGCCACGCTGTACCCACACCACCGGAGGGCCACATTGTACCCACACCACCAGAGCCACGCTGTACCCGCACCACCAGAGCCACGCTGTACCCGCACCATCAGAGAGCCACGTTGCACCTGCACCACCAGAGCCACTCTGTACCCGCACCACCAGAGCCACGCTGTACCCGCACCACCAGAGAGCCACGTTGTTCCCACACCACCAGAGAGGGAGCCACGATGTACCCGCACCACCAGAGAGGGAGTCGCGATGTACCCGCACCACCAGAGAGGGAGCCACGCTGTACCCTCACCACCAGAGAGGGAGCCACGCACCACCAGAGAGAGAGCCACGCTGTTCCTGCACCACCAGAGAGCCACGTTGTTCCCGCACCACCAGAGAGCCACGCTGTACATGCACCACCAGAGAGCCACGCTGTACACGCACCACCAGAGAGCCATGCTGTACACGCACCACCAGAGAGCCACGCTGTACACGCAACACCAGAGGGGGAGAAAGATGAAGCCACTGCCAGGGTAGAGACATGCTACACTACTGACTAGAGTTGGCCTGGGAAACCCAGAGTGAGCGAACGTCCAGCCGGAGGAATCACTGTTGCAGTTTCACCGGGTCTGGTAAGAGAGCCTGTTGGCCATTATACATTACTGTTCCCAGGAACTGAGCCATTAGGAAGTACCTAACCTGATATCCTCTAGGCCAACCCTAGTGACGCCACTGTCCCAGAGCCCACAACAAGTTATGGCACTGAGTTTTGGTAACTGGCCAGACAGGGATGCGCCAGCGTGGGCACCCAGGACTTCTGCCGCCTGGAGTCCCACAAGCGGCGATGGGCTTTCCGTAGCAGCCGACACCTCTCTCCCCACTGTCAGCCACACACACTCAGTACACAGCCAGGAGGAGCCACAGAGGAGGGACACGACTTCAGTGCAAGAGCCTCCCAAAGCACCCAGCACATATCCCCTTACCCCCAAATGAAAAGATGCTGTATCGCTCACTGTCCTCCTCCCGCGGTGTCCCTCTGTCCTCCCATGAAGATGACAGGGCGGATCTTAAAAAGGAAGGGGTGTGGCCTTGACAGGAAGGGGTGGGTCATAGTTAAATTAGGGGGTGCGCGAGCTTAGTCAGGCCTAGGGCAGCACAAAACCTAAATACACCACTGGCGAGAAGCCATGTGGAGGACACAGCAAACATGTGGAAGAAGGTGCTCTGGTCAGATATGACCAAAATTGAACTTTTTGGCGTAAAAGCAAAACTCAATGTGGCGGAAAACTAGCACTAGACATCACCCTGAACACACCATGAAACATGGTGGTGGCAGCATCATGTGGGGATGATTTTCTTCAGCGGGACAGGGAAGCTGGTCAAAGTTGATGGAAAGATGGATGGAGCCAAAAACCGTGCAATCTTAAAAGAAAACCTGTTAGAGTCTGCAAAAGACTTGAGATTGGGGCAGAGATTCACCTTTCAGCAGGACACTGACCTAAACATACAGCCAGAGCTGCAATGGAATGGTTTAGATCAAAGCTATTCATGTTTCAGAATGGCCCAGAAAAAAGTCCAGACCTAAATCCACTTGAGAATCTGTGGCAAGACTTGCCACTTGCCTCTGAAAATTGCAGTTCACAGACGCTCTCCATCCAATCTGACAGAACTTGAGCTATTTTGCAAAGAAGAATGGGAAAAAATGTCACTCTCTAGATGTGCAAAACTGGTAGAGACATCCCCGACAAGACTTGCAGCTGTAATTGCAGTGAAAGGGGGTTCTACAAAGTAATGACTCAGGGGGGCTGAATACAACACTGTACACTGTATATACACACTGTACTGTATATTTGTTTTGTTTTTTCACTTGAATCCTGGGCTTGGATTATGAATGACAGGAAAACCTGGTTGATTTTTCCATATATTTTATTCCATTACTCGTGGCTGCCCAAGGGACTTCAAAGTAGATGTAAACTCTAACTGAGTGACATTTAATTTGCTCTAGTACTCAGTCAGTACAAGGACTGCATTATAATGGTATAAATTGTTATCTTTTCAAAAGTGACGATACTCTACAATGTCAACATTGTCTGTAGTAAAAGAGACGAATGCTGTGTAATACCAGCTGAGCTGGAGGACAATAACTGAAGATTAAACTGTACATCATATTACCATTACAGAGAAGGAGAAGGATTAATGCTCACAATTTTCACACACAAGTGGAAGATAGCTACTGATGTATAGCTTCTACGTGTGTGAGCAGGGTATTTTTTTGTAATAAAAATATTTTTTATGATATACTGTATAGTCTTTCATGTAGATATGTTGTTTCAGCACCTTCAGGGCTTATTTACACATGTGGTAGCTCTTTGAAGAGGTAGATGCAGAGGCATTACAGGATCCTAAGGACACAACTCTAATACAAACTTGGTCAGGTTAAGTGAGATGGTGGATAGCAGATGAGGTCTCTCTCTTGTCAGTAAGGAGCTAACCCCTTTCATGTAGCATGCGGCAAGTGACCTGGACCCCCATGTGACATGGGCTTCAGTTGCTCGGTAGACTAAGCCCTATCCTGTACCACAGAGGAGACATTGGGCCCAACAAGAGTAGTGTCCCCAGTCATCAGTGGGTCATTGCTTTGATGATCAGGAGTATGATGAGTGAAGGATTTATAGCCCGCCATACATGCACACCATTGCACACTATTCTGCGTGGGCTGTGGACTGTAAACGATCATATGCTAAAGCTCTAGTCAGCTCTGTTCCAGGTGGGTCGTAGTGGAGAGTAAGTGAATGACTCATGTCAATCGGGGATCCCACCTACGAGCTTCTACCCAGGTTTCTTTGGACGCTCCTCAGCCAGAGGGTGCAGATCAAGATGCTCCCTCTAGATAGACATCTTTCTTTGACAAACCCTCCAACAAGGCAACTCTAACCACTTAAAGACCAGGCCTTTTCTGACACTTTTTTGTTTACAAGTTCAAATCAGTATTTTTTGCTAGAAAATTATCCTAGGGAATGTGTGTGATCGTTCCAATTTTTTATGTCACGCGGTATTTGCGCAGCGGCTTTCCAAATGCATTTTTTTGGAAAAGTATACTTTTATAAATAAAAAATGTAGAATAAAGAAGATGTTATGCCGTGTAAATTGATACCCAAAATGTCACGCTTTAAAATTGTGCACACTCGTGGAATAGCGACAAACTACAGTACTTAATATCACCATAATTGACACTTTAAAAACCTTTACAGGTTACCTGTATGAAATTACAGAGTTAGTCTAGCGCTAGAATTATTGCTCTCACTCAAATGTTCATGGCAATACATAGTTACATAGTTAGGCCCCATTCACACCTGAGCTTGGCGTTTTCAGGCAGAAAATCACGCATTTTTACCGCGATTTGCGGCGTTTTTTAACGTGATTTGCCGCGATTTTCCTCAGGGCAAAAGGTCACCAATGTAAAAAGCAGAAAAACGCCCAAACCTGCCCAATTCGCGCAACAAAAAAGGGTCCAGAACTTGTTTGAGCTTCAGGCGTAGGGCTTCAGGCATTTTGGAGTGGAGATGTGAACCATCTCCATAGAGAATAATTGATTTTTTCCCCTCCAGCGTTTTGTAGCTTCAGGCTTCAAGCTACAAAACGCTCAGGTGTGAATAGAGCCTTAGTCAGGTTGAAAAAAGACACAAGTCCATCTAGTTCAACCATAAAAATAAATAAAATAAAATCATACAATCCCATATACTCAATCCTATACTCACAGTTGATGCAAAGGAAGGCGAAAAACCCCAGCAAAGCATGATCCAATTTACTACAACTTTACCTATAAATGTCAGTACCCAGTTATATTATATACACTTAGGAAAGTATCCAGGCCTTTCTTAAAGCAATCTACTGAGCTGGCCAGAACCACCTCTGGAGGGAGTCTATTCCACATTTTCGCAGCTCTTACTGTGAAGAAACCTTTCCATATTTGGAGATGAAATCTCTTTTCCTATAGGCGTAAAGAGTGTCCACTTGTCCTCTGTGTTGACCGTAAAGTGAATAACTCAACACCAAGTTCACTATATGGACCCCTTATATATTTGTACATGTTGATCATATTCCCTCTTCTCAAGAGTGAATAAATTCAGTTCCTCTAATCTTTCCTCATAACTGACCTCCTCCATGCCTCTTATCAGTTTGGTTTCCCTTCTCTTCACTTTTTCCAGTTCCCCGATATCCTTTTTGAGAACTGGTGCCCAAAACTGAACTGCATATTCCAGATGAAACAGTAGTAAGAAGAGCCGGCAAAACCGTAGTCCTTGAAGTGTCGTTTATTGGTACATCAGAGTGACAATAAAACAATAAAACTGACGCATTTAGCCTTAAAAGCCTTAAAGCCTTTTTTTATATTCCAGATGAAGACTTACTAATGATTTGTACAGGGGCAAAATGATATCTCTCTCTCTGGAGTCCATACCTCTCCATGTGTGGTGCCAACACCGTTTACATATGTATGCTCGACTTACATATGTGTGCGCTTCTGCGTGCGTGAGCACCGAGGGTTGGGGGAGCTTTAATCTTTATTTTATTTTTATTTTTTTACGCTGTCCCTTAAATTTTTTTTTTTTATCACTTTTATTCCTATTACAAGGAATGTAAACATCCCTTGTAATAAAAATAAGGATGACAGGTCCTCTTTTAGGAGAGATCTGGGGTTAAAAATACCCCAAATCTCTTTACCTTTAAAAGCAAAAAAAATGGATCTTTTACTTAAAAAAAAAAGTTTACTTCTGCCCTAGTTTGGAAGTGACGTACGTCATGATGTCACTCCGGTCCTCCACCTCCAAGGCCATAGAGGTGATCATAGACAATTTGGTCTCTAGTAGCCTCTGTGACCAGCCAGCCACACCATCTGATTGTTTCTCAGGCACACTGGTGAAAACGGTAAGCCTTAGAAACACCAGCGGGCAGTTTGGGGGCGTCCCCTCCCGCTGCTTTTGAAAGCGATCCAGCAGCTTGGACTACTTTCATGGGAAAGCCAGCCATAACCCTGATAAACCACTTGCAAACCGCAACGTATATATATATATGTATTGCAGTCGGCAAGTGGGTAATTCAACTGACTCCATCTGTTTTAGAGCTCAGAGGAGAAATGACCACTTTGGGAGGTTCCTCAGCCCACATCACTGAAAACTCCTCAGTTATTGGCTGAAGATGATAAATATTCATAACTTATTGCTATTCTTCCAACTCTGACTAAAGGAGCCTACAGTAGCAAGTAGAAGCAACCGATACCCTAAGCTTAAGAAAACCTGCAGAGCACAAAAAAAATAAACAAAGGTCAGGCTTGCTAAAGTTTACCTGCAAAAGCAAACATAGAAAAAACTAACTAGGGACATTTGGTCTTACAGCAAGGTCCCTACATTAAGAAGATTTTCTTAAAGTTAAACACCGGGCACTCTCCCTTCACTTGTTCCTACAACTCACAATTAGATTTTTTTGATATATATTATAAATGCCCCAAAAAATTACCTCAATCTTTATTTGCGTAACTGTTTCTTTCCTCGGCTTTCTCTCTTCCTCTCTGCGGAGAAGAAGGGGCCCTTCGGGGGGTTTCCATTCTGCTCTCTAAAACATTAGCGTTTAATGTTAAAGACCAGATGCTAGACCCAGAAGGCAGATTCGTCTTCCTGAAAGGTCTTTGGAATAACAAGCCAGTGACGTTGGCTAACATCTATTGCCCTAACTCCAGACAAGTCACATTTATGCGGGAGATTGTGGCGAAACTTACGCTTTTCCAAACGGGTCTCTTAAATTTAGGAGGCGACCTCAACGTACCTCTAGACCCCTTGACAGATACATCCACGTGTACTTCCTCCCTTCCCTACTCTGCCCTACGTCAAATTAAGCTCCAACTCGCATCCCTGACATTACATGACACCTGGAGGACCCTCTACCCCCGAGATAGGGATTACACCTATTTTTCGCCCCCACACAATCGATACTCAAGATTGGATTATCTTTTTATAACACAAGCAGACCTATCATACCTCCATAGTGTGTGTATTGAGAGCATGACACTGTCTGACCATCACCCTATCACCATCACCTTGCATATCCCCAAAATGGTCACCTCCACCAAAACCTGGAAACTAGATGCATCTCTTCTTGCAGACCCGGGAGACCTGGCAAACCTTAGACAGGAGTTGAGCGCCTTCTTTCTCCGCAATGACACACCGGATGTCTCTCCCATGATACAATTGGAGGCCCACAAATGTGTCATCAGAGGCCAGCTGCTTTCTGCCTCAGCACAGAGAAAGAAAGAATATCAGGCTCTTGTCTCAGCCTTGTCTGATAAAATACGCACCCTGGAGGACCAACACAAACGCACATTAGCACTTACAACGTCGCAGGAGTTGATAGAAACACGCACTCTTCTACAAGAAAAGCTTTTTAAACAGGAACTCCGACGTATAATTTTAACCCAATAAAGAAAAAGTGTAGCGCTAACAAATATAGTAGTAAATATTCATGCACAAAGTATATAGTACTTAGACAAAATGATCCTTAAAAACCAATGCGTGATATATTCAAGGTGTAAAAATAAAGTGCAAGTGATACACTTATCATACAATTTTCAACAAAATATATAAAAAAGTCTCTAAAAGGTATATGTAGCACCAAAAATTGTGAAAGAAACTTGTTTGTGTGTTGATAGAAGATCCACCATCTCATAGAATTGGGGGCTTACCGGAAAGATTGGACACAGATGGGTGTACACCCACTGGGCCAATCTAGCTTGTAACTGTGGGGATCCACGATGGTATCTGTACCGCAAAAGCGTTAATCCAGGTGACCCAGATGCTTGGAAGTATAATATAATATAGGGGATAGAACCACTCAGGCATCCAAAGTGTATATAGGAAAAATATAAAGATACATAGCGTGATACTGTATAGACGATTAAAATTTGTTTTATTGAAGGTAAAAACGCTCACATTTGAGATGAAAAAACAGTGCTTGTAAATACAGATCTTTTGGCAATGTTGGTGGTGTCAGCAGTATAATTTTAACCCGAAAACTGTTCTACGAACAGAGTAACAAACCGGGTAGGTTATTAGCTAGAGCCACTCAACAGCGCAAACTAGCCTTCATGATCCACCACATCGTGGATTCCTCGGGTGGGACACTAGAAACGAGGATATTGCACGTCAATTCCATTCCTTCTACAGTAGTCTATACAACTTGCGTTCAGGGGATACGGATTCAGCTACACGTTTGAACCGTCAGAAATGAATTAAAGATATCCTATGCAAATATAGTCCCCCTAATCTGTCGGCGGATTATTCCCAGGCCCTAGAGGCCCCCCTGACGTTGGAGGAATTCCTAGAGGCACTTAAATCCACGAAACCAGGTAAAAGTCCAGGGCCAGATGGCTATATAGCCCTATATTATAAGACCTTCTCAGACATCCTGGCGCCACATTTTCTTAAAGCATTTAATTCCCTCCCCACAGAGCCCTGCAGGTCAGACAGACTTCTTGAAGCTTATATCTCTGTTATCCCAAGGAAGGGAAAGACCCCACAAACGTTGCTAGCTATCGCCCAATATCCCTCCTTAACGTGGATGTCAAGCTTTTTGCCAAAATGCTGGCAAATCGCTTGTCCCACCACATCCTGACCTGGATGGGCCTGGACCAAGTAGGATTTGTCCCTGGGAGGGAAGCCAGGGACAACACCATTAAGTCCCTGAATTTACATGTCTGGCTCACTTCCTCACAGCAGGAGGGCTTCTTTCTGGCAATGGACGTGGAGAAGGCATTCGACAGGGTGGCCTGGGATTATACAGATGCTGTTTTTACCTCGCTGGGGCTCCAACCCTGTATGCGGGCCTTTATCTTGGCATTATATTCTAACCCCAAAGCGAGGGTTAAGGCCAATGGTCATCTGTCGGACGCCTTCTCCATCCATAATGGAACCAGGCAGGGATGCCCTCTTTCCCCCCTGCTTTATATACTCACACTAGAACCCCTCCTACACTGCATCTGAGCCAACACAGACATCAAGGGTATACAAATACGGGATCGAGAATTTAAGATTGCGGCCTTCGCGGACAACGTTCTACTCTTTCTATCTTCACCACTGACATCCGTACCCAATCTTCTCCAAATTCTGGAACATTTTAAACTTCTATCCAACCTGAAAATTAACTATTCCAAGTCATTCGTCCTAAACGTGTCCCTACCCACGGAACTGGCCAAACAATGTCAACTGAATTTCCCCGTTCAATGGAAAAAGGGAGCCGTAACTTACCTGGGCATCCAACTCTTTGCCGACTGGAATTACAAAATGTACGACGAGACCTCCAAAAATGGGACAAATCGACCATGTCCTGGTTCGGACGAGCGTCCATCCTCAAAATGACGGTCTTACCTAGGCTGTTATACAAATTACTAACAATACCAATCCGCTTAACCCCTTCCTTTGTTGGACTTTATAAGTCCATATGCAGGGACTTCCTTTGGCGTAATAAACCCTCTGGATAAATTGGTCGAAACTAGTGTTACCTAAAGCGCATGGAGGAATTGGTCTTCCTGACCTACAACGTTACTACCGGGCAGTTCATTTAGCGCGAATTGTCGACTGGAGGGTTCATAGTCGATATAAGGACTGGGTATCCTTAGAATATCTGGCGATGAATTCAGATTTAGGTAGTACTCCTTGGCTCTCTAGAAATCATGTATCCCCACAAGCTTTAACCAATCCACTAGTTGGAGCCACCCTACACGAGTTTGAGAGGGCTTGAACACTACATGAAGCTTCGTCTAAGTGGTGCCCCATCACTCCAGTGAGAGGAAATCCAGACTTCCCTCCAGGCTTATCGGGTACTTTCCTGAAAACCGAATGGCCACATACGGAAATGCTAGCTAAACATTTTTTCCAAAGAGGCTGCTTTCTATGACAAGCTGATCTCGCTAGGCTCTCCAATACGGGCACATTACCATTCTGGCCCTATATCCAGCTTAAACACTATTTAGATGACCCGTCCCGCAAACAAGGCTTTACAAAGGTCCCCACAACCATGGAGTCGCTCTGCTCTCGCTCGATGCCACGTGATTGCCATGCTCTATACATCGTTATTCAATGATCCCTCAACACTCCTGCGCTCAGAACGCACCTATTGGGAGATAGCCCTGGGCTTCGAGATTGATGAAGAGAGCTGGGACCGCATACATCTGTATATTCATAAAGGGTCCCTAAATGTATCCGTTCAGGAGAATGGATATGAATTGAAAACTAGCTGGTACAAAACCCCGGACCTAATACATAAATTCACCCCCTCCATCTCGGACTCCTGCTGGAGATGTGGCAAAGAGCAGGGCACATTCCTTCATATTTGGTGGGATTGCCCAGCACTGCAACCCTTTTAGCGTAAAGTACATGATCTAATTAAAAAAGTATCCCTACTCCCGCTAGACTTCTTCCCTGCACAATATCTCTTGCATTTAAATAAAATTCCCAAAAAACAATACCATAAGTTGGTTGCCATGCACATGACTAACGCTGCGAAGATGTGTATACCAGTCCATTGGCGGTCTACATCTCCCCCCCACTGTTCCTGAGTGGCTTAATCGAATAAATCGTGTTGCTGAGATGGAGGAGCTGATCTATATAGCCACGGATAATATCTCCAAATTAACGGTCCCATGCGACGCGTGGATAACCTTCAAAAAATCCCAACCATACCAAGATTTTATAAAATGGTGACTACCTCACCCCCTCTCCTCATAAGCACCCCCTCCAGACACCCCCCTTTTTTTTCCTTCTTCTCCCTTCTCTCCTTTCCTCTCTAATAATCTCGGCTCTTTTCTTATGTGCTTCCCCCTATACCCCTCCTAGAGGGCACACACTCACATACACTATTACCCTACCTAACAAGCAGCACATAAACTAGAGATATTTAGACATGTTCTAATATGTTTTCATTCAACCGAATTGTAAATGTTATATTGTTCTAGGCTCACAAAGCCATTGATGTACGTACCAAGTTTGTATTTTCTCAATAAAATCTTTATGCAAAAAAAAAAAAAAAGAAGGGGCCCTTTTTCAGTTCCATGTCACTACCTGAGTAACGTTGATAATTCCTATTGGCTGTCAGGAAGTGGGGGCCTGTCAGGTACCTCAGGACTGGACTAGATATGTGACATCAGGGAGATTAGTCCAGTCTACTGCAGAGCTGGATTAACTGATTTTGACTTCCAGAAGCAGAGCCATGGATGGCACATCTAGGTGAGTAGAAAAAAGCTGTTGTAAGCACCCTCTAGTGTGCTACTAGAATAGTGCAGGCTCATTTTTATGGCTCATGGTAAAATGAGTCTTTAATGGGTCGAAAGTTTATTTCAGGTCAGAATGGATGACTCATACAGGCAGGTCTCTGGTTCTGGAAGTTTGGAGAAATTTCTAGAAGCTGAAGGGCGAAGCCCAGGAGGGTGTCAGGGCTGGACTCAGCCCTTCCTTCTCAAAGCTGGCCGCTCAGCTGTTGGCTAATTGCCAGCTCCTTTCTCTCCACAGTGATTCACCCGTTGATGATATCCTGCTCGTCAATCCTGCCTCCTTAAGCCATTCAGCCCAGATGATCTCTGTCTTCGCCTTGGTCACATCTCTAGAGACGCTCTCCTGTGTTCCTGTTAAAAGACTTGCTTGGCTGACATTCCTTCTGGCTCCAGATCCTGCTTGCTGTTCCACTACGCTCATCTCTGGCTCCCTGACGTTTTGGCTTGTCTGACTATCCGTTCCGGTTGCTGAACTCTGATTATGTTTTGACTACGTTTACCTTTTTATTATTATTAAACAAGTGTAGATTAACTGTACTTCTGTCTCAGTCGGATCCATGATTTCTGACAGTAGGCGAAGGCCATGAATTTAGCAGATGCAGTCAATCCACTTGTTGGTAATACTTTTTCCAGATTGGATGAGTAGGATCACCTCATGGATCAGTTTGCCATGGCGTTACAAACGCTCCTGAGTCACATGGCTCACCTGGAATCTCCCACTGTGGCTGCTCCGGTACAACCTGTGTTGCAGGCCATCCCTGCTGCTGCTGCTCCAGTCTTTGTGCAGACACCCGCCTAGAGTATTACCTCTATAAGAGGTATGTCTGGTTCCATTCTACTTCCCCAGCGATTTGGGGGCGATCCAGTCCAATGTAGAGGGTTTCTCAACCAGGTTGAGATATACTTTGAGATGCTGCCCCAGGCTTTTCCTACGGACAAAAGAAAAGTAGGTTTCGTGACATCTTTGCTTTCTGAGAGAGACTTGGCCTGGGAAAACCCTCTATGGGAGACGCAAAA
Organism: Aquarana catesbeiana; assembly: GCF_042186555.1. Lineage (NCBI taxonomy): Eukaryota > Metazoa > Chordata > Amphibia > Anura > Ranidae > Aquarana > Aquarana catesbeiana. The sequence continues at coordinate 254,910,981 of NC_133332.1, read as the reverse complement.
ACCTGTTGTCTTGAGTTACCCAGAGTTTGTGGCTTCTTTTAAAAGGGTATTTGCCGTTCCCACGTGCTTGGCTTCTGCTGCCAAGTGCCTCATGTGCATCAAATAGAGTATGAGAATTGTTGCCGATTATGCCATTGAATTCCATACTCTGGCAGCAGAGGTTTCTTGGAACAATGAGGCCCTCGTGGCTGCTTTTTCTCATGGTCTCTCGGATGCCATCAAGGATGAGATAGCGGCGCGAGATATACCCACTGAGCTGGAGAAGTGGATCACGTTTGCCATCCTCATTGACTCCAGACTCAGAGAAAGACTTCCTTTTAAAGTGGAAGTCCCGCAAAAATTTTTTTTAAAAGTCAGCAGCTACAAATACTGCAGCTGCTGACTTTTAAAATAAGGACACTTACCTGTCCCAGGGTCCAGCGATGTCGGCACCATCCCTCGGTCCTCAGATGCTGCCGCCGCCATCTTCGGTAAGGGAATCAGGAAATGAAGCCTTGCGGCTTTATTTCCCGGTTCCCTACTGCGCATGCAGTCCCTGCTGTCTCTGGAACCCATGTGTGTCCGAGCAGACAGCGTGGGGGGACGGGAAGAGGTGTAGACTCCCGTGGGAGTCTATGTCCGGAAGTGGGTGCAAATACCTGTCTTAGATGGGTATCTGCACCCCCTGAAAGGTGCCAAGTGTGACACCGGAGAGGGGAAGGGTTTCGAAAAGCGGAAGTTCCATTTTTGTGTGGAACTCCGCTTTAAGGAGCGCTTGCAGAAGCCTCCTGTACATTTGTCTCCGAACTTTGCAGTCCCACCCTTGCCTCCCTCACCTCCCATGCCTCCTGGTACCGAGTTGGTCTGTGAAGATGAACCCATGCACTCGGACTTCACACGTTTCTCTGCGGATGAGAGAACCCTTAGGATGAAGGAGAGATTGTGCCTTAATTGTGGCCAGGCAGGTCACTTTTCGAAGTCTTGTCCTACCCGTCCAGGGAATGCCTGAACTTTAAGGTCCTGTCACGGACAGACCTTAGGAGGCCTTGTTTCGTCCCCAGTTATCCAGAAGGATAAGCCACTGGTTTCAGTTACCCTTTCTTGGGCTGAGTCGTCCATCAAGATACAGGCTCTAATCGACTCTGGGGCTGGAGGCCTGTTGATTGATGCTACTTTTGTATCGAAGCACTCGATTCTGCTGCAGCTGCAGCTGCGTGACACTCCACTTGCCATTGAGGCTATTGATGGGAGACCTCTACAGCCTGCCCATGTGACTCATGAGACTGTTCCGTTGTCTGTGGACATAGTGGCTCTTTACCATGAGATAATCCAATTCCAAGTTATTTCCTCACCTAGTGTTTCCACTGGTTATTGGTTATCCTTGGTTACAGAGGCACAACCTGTCTTTTGATTGGCTCCATGCTGAGGTTCTCTCCTGGTCGCCACAATGCAGAACGACATGCTTCCAGAAGGTAGCCAAGGTCCTGTGCATCTCTTCACCCTCCTCCCTGCCGGAGGAGTACCGCGATTTTAGCATTGTCTTTGACAAAGGTCAAGCCGGTAGTTTGCCTCCACACCGGCCTTATGATTGCGCAATTGACCTTCAACCTGCTGCCATACCCCCTCGTGCCCGGGTTTACCCTTTGTCAGTCTTGGAGGATAAGGCCGTGGAGGAGTATGTTGCAAACGCACTTTCTCGAGGTTTCATCCGCAAATCCTCATCTCCTGCTGGCTGGTTTCTTCTTTGTGAAGAAGAGTGGTGAACTGAGACCTTTTGATTATGTATTATGTATTGATTATAGGGGTCTCAATCATTTCACGATTAAGAATGCCTATCCGATTCTGTTGATTACAGAGTTAATTGACCGCCTCAAGGGAGCAACGATTTTCACAAAGCTTGATTTGAGAGGAAAAAATGGGATGATTCGCGCTATATAAATAGTGAATGTGTGGCCAAATGGTCACACCGACAGTGAATGCATAAACCAAAAGTGCAATATTATATCACAATCAGTGCAAACAAATATATAAAAAATAAAGTCCAAGCAAAATAAATGTGTTAGAAGATCATTGTGAATGATAAAAAAGTGTCCATAAAAAAGCACCCGAAAAGAAAAAGAGTAAAATAGCATTCACGGGTCTTTCAACCACATGGAGCCTCAGATGTGTGGGACCGCCACCAACAATAAGAGCCTGGCCGCTTACCAGAACCCCATGACCCCCCGTTACAGAGGGTCCAAAAGGGCTTATGAGATCCTAGTAGTCCGGATTTCCCAGGAGCGAAGATGGAAATGGAAACTGGAAAAGGGCATCAAATGCTGGGATGGAGATGGATGGGTCCACAGGAAGGGGGCTCAGCCCTCAGCAAAGTGATGTCATCATAGGAGAAAAGAAAGGGAGGGCTCCCATAGTGTAAATCAGATAACGATTTATTGTAAAAAAATGTGTAAACACTCACATGTAAGTAAGACAATCAGCATCATCAATGGAAGAACAGACTGTGGCACCGGCCGGATGACCACAGATAGCTCGTCCTGTTAGATGTACAGCGACAGTGGGAGGTGGCGCGATGATATTTTTTTATATATTTGTTTGCACTGATTGTGATATAATATTGCACTTTTGGTTTATGCATTCACTGTCGGTGTGACCATTTGGCCACACATTCACTATTTATATAGTGCAAATCATCCCATTTTTTCTTGTTTATGCTATGTGTTTGTGTCACATTTTAGATATCGCTTCTTTGTTACCACATTTTAGACACTTTGAAGCGCAATTATTTTTTCCCCTTTTTTTCTACTTGATTTGAAAGGAGCATACAATCTCGTGAGGATTAAGAAGGGCGACGAGTGGAAAACTGCGTTTAATACCAGAACAGGCCATTATGAGTACCTCATAATGCCTTTTGGCCTTTGTAACCCCCCGGCAGTTTTTCAGGAATTCGTAAACTATGTCCTCCGAGATTTGTTGCAGTTATGTGTTGTGGTTTATCTCGACGATATTCTCATATTTTCCAAGTCCCTGGAGTGCCACCACACAGATGTCTGTCGTGTGTTTCAGTAACAAAGAGAACAATCTCTATTGTAAATTGGAGAAGTGCGAATTCCATCATGAACAGGTTAAATTCCTGGGTTATGTCATTTCCACTGCTGGTTTTTCGATGGACCCAGAGAAACTTTCAGCGGTCCTACAGTGGCCCTGACCCGTGGGTTTACATCCTCTGCAGCGTTTTCTTGACTTTGTCAACTATTATTGGAAGTTTATTCATAACTTCTCGTCTCTGGTCAAGCCCCTGACTGATATGACCAGAAAGGATGGTAATCCACAGAGTTGGTCCCCAGAGTCCGTTAAGGCCTTTGAGAGTCTCAAGGCTGCTTTTGTTTCTGCATCAAAAACAGAAAGAGGGGACAAGGGAGTCCCCAGAAAGCAAAAAAGGGAATGATCAACAACGGCTTATGGTACAAAAATGCAAAAAAAGGCTTTATTAAGGGTGGGGAGGGGGGTTTTTACATATACAAAAAATTCCAAATATATGTAAGATAAACAATGTATCTAAATAACACAGTCCATTTCACTGCACTAAACCCAAATTAAAAACCATGCTACAACATTGATGAAGAATTGTTCTGAAGAAGTACACAGAGGCGTACGAAACGTCAACGCAGCCCTTGCAGGGCTTGTCAGCAGGCCTTCAACATGCTTTCCTTTCCAGGAATGTAAAGGGGTCTCCCTGTTATTTGCATACAGCACCATACTTCACAAGCTACTTCCGCATCAGCAATTGAATGCAGAGTTCCTGGTTCCTGGCCTTTCCAAACCATGTGACCGGTCATGTGATCACACAATCTGCAGTGTCTATCATTGAGGAGAATGGTGTGCTGTGACTACACACTGAGTGTTGCTCTGAACTAACTGTGAGCCGTTCCATGTCAAACAGCAAGATAGCAGATTTAGAGGACATTTCCAGGAATTGGAAGTGGTGAGAGTCCAGCTGGACAGTCTCTCTTTCCCTCCTTATCTGCTTATTAATAGTCTTTGCATCTATTTGCCATTCACCCTCCTGCATGGATTGACACACTTGAAACTGATGAACTGTGAAAATATCATTCTGGTCTAGATTGGAAAAGAGACTAATGCCGCGTACACACGGTCGGACTTTCCGGCATACTTGGTCCAGCGGACCAGAGTGTGCCGGACAATCCGCCCGTGTGTGGGCGGCGGCGGACTTTTCCGGCGGACTTCTTCCCAAAAGCCCGCCGGACCTAGATTTGAAACAAGTTTTAAATCTTTCCGTAGGACTCAGTTTCGGGCGGAAAGTCCGCTCGTGTGTGTGCTGGTCCGACGGAAAGCCCGCTCGTGTGTAGGCTGGTCCGACGGACCAGATACGACGCGAGGGCAGGGTATTGCATCTCGCGCTCTCTGCAATAGGAAAAACAAATTTTCCTATTGCGGTGAGCGCGGTGCATGCCAGGCCCTTAGGTCTGGTATGGATTATAAAGGGAACCCCCTACGCCGAAAAAACGGAGTGGGGTCCCCCCTAAAATCCATACCAGACCCCGATCCGAGCACGCAGCCTGGCCGGTCAGGAAAGGGGGTGGGGACGAGCGAGCGCCCCCCCCCTTCCTGAACCGTACCAGGCCGCATGCCCTCAACATGGGGGGTGGGTGCTTTGGGGGAGGGGGGCGCCCTGCGGGGCCCCCCCACCCCAAAGCACCTTGTCCCCATGTTGATGAGGACAAGGGCCTCTTCCCGACAACCCTGGCCGTTGGTTGTCGGGGTCTGCGGGCGGGGGCTTATCGGAATCTGGGAGCCCCCTTTAATAAGGGGGCCCCCAGATCCCGGCCCCCCACCCTATGTGAATGAGTATGGGGTACATGGTACCCCTACCCATTCACCTAGGGAAAAAGTGTAAGTAATAAAACACACTACACAGGTTTTTAAAATATTTTATTAAACAGCTCGGGGGGGGGGGGATCTTCCTCCGGCTTCGGGGGTCTTCTTCCGGCTTCGGGGGTCCCTCCGCTTCATCTTCTCCCGGCGTCCGGTTGGTTCTTCTCCGCTCTCTTCTCCCGGTGTTCCTGTTCTTCGGCCAGCTCCTCTGCTGTCTTCAAGTAGCTCTCTTGCCAGCAGAGGTCCGGACTTCTGGGCTTCTGGGCTTCTGGGCTTCTGGGCTTCTCTTCCCCAGATGTTGACACGACGCTCTCTCCTGCTGGACTGCTCTCCGAGGGCTGCGTTGTGACTTATATAGGTGGAGACCCCGCCCCCTTTTGATGTCACAGTCCCTGGGCATGCTGGGACTGTGACGTTTTAGGGGGCGTGGTCACTGGGTGATGTTGACCACGCCCCCTAAAACGTCACAGTCCCAGCATGCCCAGGGACTGTGACATCAAAAGGGGGCGGGGTCTCCGCCTATATAAGTCACAACGCAGCCCTCGGAGAGCAGTCCAGCAGGAGAGAGCGTCGTGTCAACATCTGGGGAAGAGTAGCCCAGAAGCCCAGAAGCCCAGAAGCCCGGACCTCTGCTGGCAAGAGAGCTACTTGAAGACAGCAGAGGAGCCGGCCGAAGAACAGGAACACCGGGAGAAGAGAGCGGAGAAGAACCAACCGGACGCCGGGAGAAGATGAAGCGGAGGGACCCCCGAAGCCGGAAGAAGACCCCCGAAGCCGGAGGAAGATCCCCCCCCCCGGAGCTGTTTAATAAAATATTTTAAAAACCTGTGTAGTGTGTTTTATTACTTACACTTTTTCCCTAGGTGAATGGGTAGGGGTACCATGTACCCCATACTCATTCACATAGGGTGGGGGGCCGGGATCTGGGGGCCCCCTTATTAAAGGGGGCTCCCAGATTCCGATAAGCCCCCGCCCGCAGACCCCGACAACCAACGGCCAGGGTTGTCGGGAAGAGGCCCTTGTCCTCATCAACATGGGGACAAGGTGCTTTGGGGTGGGGGGGCCCCGCAGGGCGCCCCCCTCCCCCAAAGCACCCACCCCCCATGTTGAGGGCATGCGGCCTGGTACGGTTCAGGAGGGGGGGGCGCTCGCTCGTCCCCACCCCCTTTCCTGACCGGCCAGGCTGCGTGCTCGGATCGGGGTCTGGTATGGATTTCAGGGGGGACCCCACGCTGTTTTTTCGGCGTAGGGGGTTCCCTTTATAATCCATACCAGACCTAAGGGCCTGGTATGCCCCGCGACGGGGCTCGCAAGGTGTCAATCTCGCCGATAAAAGCGGCAAGATTGACATCCTTTTCTAGTCCCGTCGCACCTGAGTCACGTTCAAAATGAACGGACTTGTCCGTGTGTGGGCAAGTCCGTTCATTCTGAAAGTCCGCCGGAACTCCGGCGAAAGTCCGTCGGAAAGACGGGCGGACTTAGCCCGCCGGAAAGTCCGGGTGTGTGTGGGCAAGTCCGTCCGTTTTAAAGTCCGGCGCACCTGGCGGACAAAGTCCGTCGGAAAGTGTGCCGGACCAAGTAGGATAGAAAGTCCGACCGTGTGTACGCGGCATTAGCCCTTTCTTTGGAGCGGTTTGTCCTTTGCTCCTTATATGCTGCATTGAGGAAATAGTGTTTGTGCACTGGACATACCTAGTAACAGGAACGCTGTTTTTTCTATTTCCAAACAACTGGTGTATACACACATTTAGTGCACTGAGGTTGGTAGCTGCTTGTGGAGGATTTTTTTCAAACAGAGGGTTAAAACCCCACCTAATTCAGCTATGTAAGGTCTTGTCTATGTGGATATATGTAGTTTCTTTTCAGTACTGCTCAATCTGATGCACAGTCAATACTACACCACATAAGACTCGATATTTCATCAGTAGCATACCCCAAGTAATGTATGGTGCTATACTTTTTTCTTTTTCTTTGGATTCAATGGACATTGCATGCGTTTTTGGCCTGCAGGCACACTCTGCAGTTTTATTCACCAATGTTGCAGCATGGTTTTTAATTTTGGTTTAGTGTAGTGAGATGGACTGTGTTATTTAGATACATTGTTTATCTTACATATATTTGGAATTTTTTGTATATGTAAATAACCCCCCCCCCCACCCCACCCCACCCTTAATAAAGCCTTTTTTTGCATTTTTGTACCATAAGCCGTTGTTGACCATTCCCTTTTTTGCTTTCTGGGGACTCCCTTGTCCCCTCTTTCTGTTTTTGATATAGTGCCATTGCTCATAGGGCAGGTATCCCATCACATTTTGACGAATCGGCTGGTACTCTATTTGCTGACAGCAACTTTGGTTAGTGTGGATTCTAGGACTTTTTACCTCCCAATTTTTGCAGTTGTTTCTGCTCCTGTGTTGACACGTTACCTTTTATCCTTGAGGTTGATGCTTCTGAGATTGGAGTTGGCGCCCTTCTATCTCAACGTCCTACCTCTGAGAGCGCTATGCATCCTTGTGGCTACTTTTCCAAGAAATTGTCACCTGCGGAGTGCAATTACGAGATTGGTGATACAGAGCTGTTAGAGATCATTTTAGCCCTGAAAGAATGGAGACATCTCCTCAAAGGTACCACTGTGCCGGTTCTCATTCTTACTGACCATAAGAATCTCACATTCTTATCTGAGGCTGAATGCCTCTCTCCCAGAAGGGCGCGACAGGCTCTTTTCTTGTCTAGTTTCAATTACATTGTCTCATTCTTACCTGGTACTAAGAATGTAAGAAGGGCTGACGCTTTGTCACGACAATTTTCCTCCACTTCCAAGATGGAGTTGGTTCCGGTTCCTGTGATTCCTCCTAATTGTATTTTGGCTACGGTTCGCACCAATCTCACTTCTCCTATGGGTGACAAAATTCTTGCCGCTCAGGCCCATGCTTCTCCTGAGAAACCTTGTGACCGCTGCTTTGTCCCAGAGAGTCTTCTGTGCTCCAGACTTACCATTCTCAGAAGGCTGCTGGCCACCCTGGGAAGAATCATCTCTTTTGGGCCATTTTCCAACAAAATGGCCCAAAAGAGCCATTTTGTTTCTGGTGGCCTAGTCTACATGCTGATGTAACCACCTTCGTAGCTGCCTGTTCTGTGTGTGCTCAGAGTAAGACTCCACGACCTTCCAGCGGACCTCCTACAACCCATTCCCAATGGAGAGAGGCCCTGGACCCACCTGTCTATGGATTTCATTGTGGAGTTATCCAACTCCCAGGGCAACACAGTTATCCTTATGGTAGTTGACCGGTTCTCGAAAATGTCCCATTGTATTCCACTAAAGAAGTTGCCCACTTCTAAGTAACTAGCATCCATTTTTGCTCAGGAGATCTTTCGCTTACATGGGCTACCCAAAGTGATTGTCTCGGACAGTGGTAGTCAGTTTGTGTCCCAGTTCTGGTGAGCCCTTTGTGCACAGTTGGGAATTCAGCTTGCTTTCTCCTCTGCGTATTATCCGCAGTCTAATGGGGTTGCAGAACAAGCCAATCAGTCCTTGGAGCAATTCCTACATTGCTATATTTCTGACCATCATAACAACTGGTCAGACCTCTTACCGTGGGCGGAGTTTGCTCACAATAGTGCCTTGAATTCTGCTTCCCGATTGTCCCCGTTTATGGCGAACTATGGTTTCCAACCTTCCATGTTACCTCGTTTGTTCCGCAGAGTATTTCTGCGTTAGAGGAGCATCTCCGTGGTCTTTGTTCCACTTGGGCACAAGTCCAGGAGGCTTTGATAAGTACAGACTCCATGCTGACCGCAGACACCTGCCTGCACCTTCCTACCAGGTTGGGGACAGGGTCTGGCATTCATCTCGCAACCTCCGACTTCGTGTTCCCTCTTCGAAGATTTCACCTCGGTTTATTGGGCCTTTCTGTATTCTTCGCAGGATTAACCCAGTGGCTTCCGCATTAGACCTTCCTTCTAATATGCGTATCTCAAATGTATATCATGTCTCCTTATTAAAACCTTTGGTCAGGAACCGCTTTACCACCTCGGTGACTCGTCCTCACCCTTTACAGGTTGAGAACCATGTAGGTTCTGTGGGCGCATACAGTACCTGGTGCATCGGAAAGGGTACGTTGCTGGGGAACGCTCTTGAGTCTCATCCTCGGATGTACATGCCCCTGTCCTCCTCCGTGATTTCCATAGACGTTTTCCCCTCAAGCCTGGTGGTCCTCTGAGGGGGAGTGGCCATTGAGGAGGGGGTACTGTCAGGGCAGCCCTTCCTTCTCAAAGCTGGCTGCTCAGCTGTCGGCTAATTGCCAGCTCCTTTCTCTCCACAGTGACTCACCTGTTGATGACATCCTGCTCGTCAGTCCTGCCTACTTAAGCCGTCCAACCCAGATGATCTCTGCCTTCGCCTTAGTCACATCTCTAGAGACGCTCTCCTGTGTTCCTGTTAAAAGACTTGCTTGGCTGACATTCCTTCTGGCTCCAGATCCTGCTTGTTCTACTATGCTCATCTCTGGCTCCCTGATGTTTTGGCTTGTCTGACTATCTGTTCCGGTTCCTGAACTCTGGCTATGTTTTGACTACGTTTACTCTGTTTACCTTTTTAATATTATTATTAAACAAGTGTGATTTAACTGTATTTCTGTCTCAGTCTGATTCATGGTTTCTGACAGAGGGTTGATCTGCATACTTAAGGGAGCTAAGCCAATCCCCAGGCTGTGGGCCTGGCATGGTGGCTGAGCCAGCCGTTAAATATGACTAAGTTATGCCAGCAGGGGAGTCAGGTGGTAGATGGAGTGTTTTTGAGACTCTTGGTGACCCTTGAGGTGAAGCCCTAGTCTGGGGGGGCTCTGGGTCAGGCTGGAGCTCGGGCTGGCTTGGGAGGATCCTGACTGGATAATGGTTTGAAAGAAATTTTACCTAAGAAGCAGTGGGAAGAAGGAAGACATCAGCACAGTCAGGGACTTACAAGGGGGGAGACTGCCACATATAGCAAGCCTTTCTGGAAGACAGCATTGTGCTTAATCTTTATTTTCCCTTGCTCTGGGATATCTTCAGAGCAGCTGGGTGGGCTGGTGAAAAAGCAGCCAGGTCAGCTGGTATTTTCTACAGTCAGTAGAGCTGGGATCAATGTCTACAGGGGAGTGAGAGTTACTCCGAAATGCAGCCTACAATACATTGTTCTACTTGCTAAGGGACTGAGAGTTCCTAGTCATTAAGGGACTGGTGCATCTTTTATAAGAAGTGTAGCACCCTCTAGTGTGCTAGAAGTATTGTGTTTAGAGTTTTTTCAGTATAGGTAAATTTACAGGTTTGTCTGGCAACCAAGACTGACTATTTGTTTTGATCTGGTTTGGGAGTGACTCTGGTGACTTACAGGCAGCATCACTGAGACCTCCCACTTCTTTCCTGAAGCTTCTAGAATGTTCTAGAAAGGAAGGAGGAGAGGAGAGGTTGAGTTGCCTGGAGAAAGGAGCCCCTGCCAATCCCCAACCTGGATTGGCAGGCCTCAGGCCCCCTTAAATGCTTAGGGTCAGCCCAGCTGGGGAAAAGTTGTTCAAGATGAAGCTGGAGATGGAGTGCTAAGCTGTCGTGGCCTTTGAGGGACCTCCCCAGTCTGTGGGGGGGTGACCTTGGGCCTGGGCTTGGGTGCGGACAGGACCTTCTACGAACACGTGGAGGTGTCTTGGACAGGAGGCATGGGAGCAAGGAGAGGACAGCAGGAGAGAGCACTGCCAGGCAAGTCTCCGGGGAGGAACAACAGGTCGCAGCCAAGAGATTATTAGATCTAATAAAACATAAAAACCAAGCTCCTTGTGTCTGGATGAAAGTGAGAGATGCTTATTGCCTGGCTGTGCAGTCATCTGCAACCTTTATGGGGCAGTACTACACTGTTAAAGGTATTTATCTTAAAAAAGGGGGGTTGGTGCAGGAAGAATGGGAAGGGGGTGGGTCAAGCCTCGAAGTGGGCTTAAAAAAATTATTTTTTTAAAGTAAATTACACCTAAGCAAAAAATATGGCGATACTAGAGGCCAGGGGTGTAGGGAGGGGTGGCTAGGGGGGCTGAAGTCCTGAATGTGACCCCGAAAAGCCCAGAGTCTATGGAATGCTGCATTCCATTGTTAGCCCCGAGCGCCGGCTGCCGGGACTGATCTGATTGCGAATGCGGCCAAAAGTGGCCGAAAGCAGCCGAGTGCCGCAGGTCTCGCCTTCTGGAGCCTGCAGCTCCAATCCCAGGACCGCGGGACATCCATCTTAGCGTGCAGGCTCCAGAAGGTGGGAACGCTACATCCCCGCTCGGGTGGGCGGCTCTCCTCTCCTCCTTGGCTCGGCTCCTCTCTGACGGTGACGAGTGACTGACTGACTGCCTGCCTGCTGGGACCGCACACCATGGCTGAGCTAAGGTAGGTCAGACACACAGTGTGTGTATGTATGTCATTGTCAGTGTATGTAGGCCAGGCAGGTCAGTGGTCAGTGTATGTAGGTCAAGCAGGTCAGTGGTCAGTGCATGTAGGTCAGGCAGGTCAGTGGTCAGTGTATGTAGGTCAGGCAGGTCAGTGCATGTAGGTCAGGCAGGTCAGTGGTCAGTGCATGTAGGTCAGGCAGGTCAGTGTATGTAGGTCAGGCAGGTCAGTGGTCAGTGTATGTAGGTCAGTGGTCAGTGTATGTAGGTCAGTGTTTGTAGGTCAGGCAGGTCAGTGTATGTAAGTCAGGCAGGTCAGTGGTCAGTGTATGTAGGTCAGGCAGGTCAGTGGTCAGTGTATGTAGGTCAAGCAGGTCAGTGGTCAGTGCATGTAGGTCAGGCAGGTCAGTGTATGTAAGTCAGTGGTCAGTGTATGTAGGTCAGTGTTTGTAGGTCAGGCAGGTCAGTGTATGTAGGTCAGGCAGGTCAGTGGTCAGTGTATGTAGGTCAGGCAGGTCAGTGGTCAGTGCATGTAGGTCAGGCAGGTCAGTGTATGTAGGTCAGGCAGGTCAGTGGTCAGTGTATGTAGGTCAGTGGTCAGTGCATGTAGGTCAGGCAGGTCAGCGCATGTAGATCAGGCAGGTCAGTGGTCAGTGCATGTAGGTCAGGCAGGTCAGTGGTTAGTGTATGTAGGTCAGGCAGGTCAGTGTATGTAGGTCAGTGTATGTAGGTCAGGCAGGTCAGTGGTCAGTGTATGTAGGTCAGTGTATGTAGGTCAGTCAGGTCAGTGTAATGGTCAGTGTCAGGCAGGTGTGTTTACTGGTCAGCATTGATGGGCACTGGTAAGTCACACAACCCCACCACCCAGCCCCAAAAAAAAGCTGCTTATAATGCAACAATTGCTACGAAAGTATACTGTATATGTAATTAAGATGTTATGTTTTTCAATAATTACAACCACAGTGCCTTAAAGTGTTACTAAACCCAGTAATATGAAAATAGTTTATCTCCCCCCCCCCCCCCCCCGCAGTGCCCACAGCTTATAAATCATATTTTTACATTAAAATACTGCCACTATGTACCTTTTTGGCGGATCTGTATACCACAATCACGTGATAAACTGCAGGGTTTGCCCAAGTGCTGAGTGTTCAGGTAGGAGGAGATTTCCGCTATAGCATGTGTCCTCATACTGTTATGGGAGGCAGATCATCCATCAATGAAGGTGTGACATCCCACCCACTGTTTTCTTTTTTAGTTACTGGGCATGGAGAAGGAGGGAGGGACTGGGCTGTCATTTAGGATTTAGTATACACACCCAAATGTGTGATGTCTTACCATGTGACCTGAAAAGCTCAGTTTAACAAGGAAATATTCTCTCCAGCAATAGAGACAAGACTAAGCATGTGCAGGGGGACCAATGACTGTGTATTATCTGGCCTTGCCAAGAGAGACCCTGCAGGATCTGTGCATGCAGGATCAAAGAGCCTTTTTACACAATACAGAGGATTAACCCCTTAAGTTCCACAGTGAGTATAACAAGCATGATATTCTGCATATACAGACAGATTTTACTGTTGGGTTTAGTAACACTTTACTTTTTTAAATGATTCAAGCCCCTTCTGTAAGCATCTGATAATTTATCAGTTGGTTTAAATACCATTGAGGGACATTGGGAGTTTAATGTATCCTACAAATGACTTTTAACTTGCTATGTTAACTAATTATGATAGACGAGTGATAAGCATGCATATACTCTATGAACGACCTAATTGTTAACATGGTAGGAGAAAATGAAGTGCTAATGTAACACAAAACCTGTGCATTCTGTCAGTCTTAAAGTAGTTGTCAGTCAAAGTCAATTGGGCTTGTTCTGTAATGTGGGAAAGGTTTCACTGCTTATCCATGTATTTTTATCGATCGTCAGCTCTAGTAAGTGTCAGAAACCTAGCCAAGTATTTAGAGCCCTACAAGTCACCTTCGTTCAATCACCATAGAAAGTGTCAAGACAGATGTTGATTATTCAAGAACAAGATAAAGAGGTGTGAACATTTGTTAAACCTTCCTGTTCTATTTCCATAATCCAACCATCATGTCACCATGGAGTCTGAGACTGGTGTTAATTGTTTTGAGTTCTAGGGCTAAAGAATTGTAAAATCACCAGGGTAGAGATGTCATAACAGCACTGACGGATGCTGTTGAAGGCTCCCACACATGTTGTAGAAATGGTAAAATAATACTATAAGCTTGATGGGACAGCACATCTCTAGCTGAGCTTGAGCAACACAACCCAGTAAAGGGCAGATCCCATGTCCATTCTTAAGAGTCTGAAACCATTTTTTTTGGAAGCTGTCATATAGTCAGAGGAAAAAAAGAGTTGTATCTGGTTGAATCGAGCCTTCCTGAAAATTAATTGCATCTGCTTGAACCAATTCTTCCTGTAAATGAATTGTATTTAGTTGAACCAAGGCTTCCTTAAAATGAATTATATCTGGTTGAACCTAGTCTTTCTAAAAATAAATGATATCTGGTTGAACAGAGTTTTCCTGATAATAAATTGCATTTGGTTGAACAAAGGCTTCCTGAAAAATGAGTTTGGTTGGACCAAGTCTCCCTGAAAATGAATTGTATCTGGTTGAACCGAGTCTTCCTAAAAATTAATCGTATCTGGTTGAACCAAGTCTTTCTGAAAATGAATTGTACCTCATTGAACCAAGTCTTCCTGAAAATTAATTATATCTGGTTGAACAGAGTCATACTAAAAATGAATTGTATCTAGTTGAACCGAGTCTTCCTGATAATGAATGGTATCTGGTTGAACCAAGTCTTCCTGATAATGAATTGTATCTGGTTGAACCAATTCTTCCTGATAATGAATTGTATCTGGTTGAACCGAGTCTTCCTGATAATGAATTGTATCTGGTTGAACCAATTCTCCCTGAAAATTGTGTCTGTTGAGCCGAGTCTTCCTGAAAATTAATTGCATCTGGCTGAGCCAAGTCTTCTTGAAAATGTCTGATCTGTCACTAAGGCTCTGTTTCCACTACTGCGACTTGTTTTGCGACTTGACACATGTCAAGTCGCATGACAAGTCAAAACCCATGTATTTCAATGGTCCCCATTCTAATTAGTGCGACTCTAGTCGCAGCGTCTCCAAAAAAGGTTCTTGCACTACTTTGTTCCGTCTTCGGTGCGACTTCACCATAGAAAGGTATTACGTCGCAATGCAGTCGCATGTACATGTCTGACACCGCGACTTTGTTGCGACTTCCACGGAAATCTACGGAAGCACATGATCTCTGCTCCTCCCAAATACATCACTTCCTATATTGATGTACGTGAGTGTGGAAGACAGGAAGGGGAAGTAACTAAATAGGATAAGGAATTACATCACTCTGGCTAAATCGCAGAACATCAAAGTCATTTTTAAAGTCGCATCAAATCGCAACATAAGTCGCAGTGTAAATCGCGCGACTTTGGGGACGCAATAGTGGAAACATAGCCTAAGGGTGGCTGTTAATTGCATCATATTCATAATATCATTAACTTTAGAGTACCATTGGGCAATGGAGGGTGATCAAGACTGCTTAAAAGTATATGGGATGCAAGCCTATTTCCTGTATATAGATTTGGGATAGGCGTAAGAAGTGGCAGGCGAGCTGAAGAGTTTCATAAAAGGTTCCTATCTGTGAGATAGAAGATCACTTGACAATCTTGTGACCAGAACTACCGTATTTAAACTCAGGCAATCACCGAAAATATGCAGAAAGACCTGGAATTATACTATACCGCAGCACTACTTAGCAGAATATTAGATTGGCTCTCCCAAGCTGTGGGTCACTGGAGTAGGATTTATCGCCAGTATCATTGACCTCTCTTCCATGTTTGCTTCCAACGGATCACCCTCCTCCTTCACAGCTAACACTCCTGCTCTCCTCGCTTTTTACGCATGGGATAAGGCTATCCCTTCATATAGTATATCCTCGCGCCCGGGGCCTCTTATCCCAATTCTGGGGAATCCAGGGTTTCTCCCCGGGTGGTCAGATAAGGACTTTCTATGCTGGCAACCATCACAAACATCTCCTATCCTGTATGCACTCACCTCGAAGGGCTTGAAACCCCTGAGTGAGCTTAGCTCTCTTTCTTGCGTTGGACGAGGAGATTGGCTTCAATATTTCCAACTACGTCATTTGTATGATGGACTGAGCAAGGAGCGGCTTTGTAGGGACCTTACCAAGTTTGAAGAGCTGTGTCTTTCTGATCAAAAATGTATACATACTCTTTGCAAAATATATGGAATCCTCTTATCTCATGCATTTCCCCATCGTTCTTTCTATATCCAAGCGAGAATTAGGCATTAAATTGGCCACTGAGGAATGGAACAAAGTATTTTTCCTTATATTTAAATCAACCTTAGCTTCCCACTCGCAAGAGAGAAACTATAAAATCATAACCAAATGGTATCGTTGCCCGGCCCTATTAAATAAAATCAATCCGGCCTTTCAAGACCAATGTTGGAGATGTGGCGAGCCTGGTGGTACACATCTACACATGTGGTGGTTTTGTCCGGCAATAAATTCATACTGGTCTGCCATATTCCGTCTTGATCACGGGCAAGAACTGGCCCTCTTATCTCTGATTCTGGGATTCTGGGATCAATTACATCTATCAAAAAGGAAATATTTCAATTTTTGCTGATGGCAGGTAGAGCTCTGATACCCAGACACTGGAAATCTACAGAAATACCAACAATACGGGAATGGGTTGCAGAAGTGTACCATACTACGTGCATGAAAGAGTTGGCAGCTTCAGCCAACCAAAAAGATTCAGGGAGGTATGGACCCCATGGGTGCAGTCTGTTGAATCTCCTATATTTTTATCCTTTATGAGTTAGTAGACATAGGCACTCCTCCATGAATAGCTATACTGGCTTGACGTTTAGGGTTAGACATCCTGAGCTATCAGTTAAATGCTTATATATAGATCTATATATATAAATGTACTTATACAAAAGCATTCCCCCTGTATAATAAACTAGGAAGGGTGGCTTGGCTGTCTCCTTCATTGGACGTCTTTTATTTCTCTTTTTTTTCAATTTAGACCCCCCCCCCCCCCCCCCCCACAATTTGCTGGATAAGATGGCTTTGTTAGCTAACACTTTATTATAGTATAATTATACAATTCTGTGTAGATTGCTGCCACATGATGTGTTGACATGTTGAACTTTTTACCTTTGGTGGCTAGCCTCTAGTAGGGTAAACAATATCAAATAGAATTGTTGATGTTATAATGCTGCATTTTCCAATAACAATAAAAATATATTCTTTAACCTGCCCAGGGCCTTGTTGGGAGCACACTACTTCATGGGGGACAATGAACTTTGCAGAGACCCATTATCAGGTAGTCAACCCAAAAGGTGGGAGAGTTGGTTGCATCATCAGAAACCCAATTCCTTTGCCCCCAAGAACCCCCCCTGCCCCAAAGCACCCCCCATGTTGAGAGCATGTGTCCTGGTATGGTTTGGGGGTGAGGGGCACTTGCTCCCCCCCCTTTCCTGGCCTGCCAGCTTGCATGCGTGGATAAGAGTCTGGTATGAATTTTGGAGGGCCACACAGTATTTTTTTTTTTTAATTTTGGTGCAGGGTTCCCCTTAAAATGCATATGGGGGGGGGGGGGGCCCACACTTTTTTTTTCTGAATTTTCTATTGCCGGCATTGTTATGTTCACATTTCAGCTGTCAGTGGGGAAGCCCGCCGACAGCTGATGAGTCATCGGTAGTTAAGGACACAGAATTTGAATCAGTCGATCATTTTTCAACCAATCCGAATTCGAATTGTTCCAAAAATTTGAAACTCCTTAGAAAATTAATAAAACGAAACGAAATAAACAAAATGAAACTAAACAAATTCTGAAACAAAAGCAATGAAACAAAATTAGTAACATAACAAATCTATCTGAAACTAAACGGAACAAATGTTTCCGTTCTGCACATGTTTAACAAGGGAGTGAATGAGTTACTTGGTGGTTGCAACAGTTAAAAAGGGGCGAATTTTATAGATGTTATGGAGGTGAATTCTACAAGCTTTTGGCAGCGATTGGATTTGGGACCAAAAGAACAGGTCATTCCTAATGAGTAGAAGTATGGATTGCAAGCATGCTTGTTATTTTCATCAGGACACTTGTTTTCCTTCCCCAGAATTTTTAGGTTTCTCTTTTTTCTTGCATTGTTTTTGGTTTGTGATCTAGCCAAGATATATTGTTAGTCATTCCAACCTAAGCTTCACATACAGTTTGCAAAGACCAATAATAACACATAAAAGTAAAGTGACTTGCAGAAGCTTACTGGCCACAAAAGTGGAAAACCAGTCAACAGACATAGTAGAACTGCATGGTTTTTAAGACGGCTGTAAAAAAAGCATACGGAACCGACAGCACCGCAACCCAGACGACAGTACAGTAAAAATAGTTTGTCCAAACAATTTGCCCTATTACTATTTTGGTTTTCCTTTAGTTCAGACGATTATTTTGCCAAAGTGAACACTGGGAAATTCACTTATTTCCGTATTCAAGCTTTCGGTTATGTTAAGTCTATCCAGAACTGACTCATAAATTGGCGTACGTATATATGTGACTACAGCCAAACCTTTAATAAATAAATTTACTTAATGGTACTTCAACGAGGATGTCATGCACACGTGTTTAATCACCGGGTTTTGGAAAAAAGCCTTGACTAGACGTAAAAAGGTACAGTATACTGGATTTTCAGGTCTTATTGTTTGGGCCAAGTATTCAAGAGGTGTGAAAACCCAACGCCAGCGACCCCCTCCCACCCTCTCCCATTCAAATACCTTAAATCCAGGTGTATCATATAAATAAAAAATAGCTACAAACATGTGAAAATCGCGACGTGTCAATAAAATTAATTATTACATAAAAAATCCCAAATATTAAAGAACAAATATTGGACATGTGCACGCTGGAAATTCTTGTTTTGTTTTAGATGCATTCGTTCATTGAAGAATTTGATTTTGTCATATTTGTTGTGTTGACCCCATTTATTTTAGGAATTTGTTTCGTATCTTTGGCATTGCTTTCGTACTTTCATTGGTCCAAGTGGATTTAGCAGTTTAACCGCGTTATAGCTGAATGACGGCTACAATGTGGCCAGCTAGTTCTGGGAGGGCGTCATATGACGTCCTCTCGTGATTGCACCCACCGCACGCCTGCTGCGGCACACACAGCTGATTACAGATGTAAACACAAGCCGGTTATCGGCACTCCTTTCCTCATGTTGTGGAAAGCCAATAACCAGCTTGTGTGAAAGGGGCATCTACGCTGATAATCAGGGTACTGATGATTAGTGCAGTCCCAATAGTGCCCACCAGTTCTGCCACTCAGTGCCCATCAGTGCTGCCAATCAGTATCCATCAGTGTCACCTCTCGGTGCTGGCAACTAGTGCCACCAACCAGTAGACATCAGTGCCACCTATCAGTGCCCATCAGTACCGCCTATAAGTGTCCAGCAGTACCGCCTATCAGTGCCGCCTATCAGTTCCTCCTCATCAGTGCCCACCAATGCCACCTCATCAGTGTCCATCAGTGTAGCCTCATCAGTGCACATCATGAAGGAGAAAAATTACCTGTTTGCAAAAATTTATAACAAACTTTTTTTTTTTAATTTTCAGTCTTTTTTCCTTTATTTAGCAAAAAATAAAAAACCCAGTGGTGATTAAATACCCCCCTCCCCCCCAAAAGAGCTCTATTTGTGTGAAAAAAATAATAAAAATGTCATATGTGTACAGTGTTGCAATCAATTTTCATCCAAAGTGCGACAACGCTGAAAGCTGAAAACTGGCTTGGACAGGAAGGCGGTAAAAGTGCCCAGAAGGCAAGTGGTTAACTAAAAGTTTTCTATATATCTGTTATATTATTAAATCGGAAAGGATTTAATATTTTCGGACTTATGGTTGAACTAGATGGTCTTTTTTCAACCTGACTATGTAACTATATGTAGTCCAACCCACCAAGAGATATGGCATGAGCCGATTGGACAAAATCGACTGGCATCATGTGCATTCAAATAAACAAATGGAACGAAATTCAGATCCATCCATTATCCGAATCATTGAACGAATTTGAAAATGTAACTCATATCCCCATAGGTCAGAACTATTATTGCATCATATGAAGTCATGTGAATGAAACAAATGAAATAATGCATCAAATATAATAATACATTCAATTTAAATTTCTTCTGATTCGTTGACATTTGTTTCTATGTCCATTCAGAGATTTGTATACTGTACATCCGAATCTCCAAAAATGAAATTTCCGTCCAAAAAACAAATCAAAATGCACATGTCTAATACTTATTGGGAGGCAATGGAACCCTTTTTTGTGAAATATTTCACATAGGAAGAAATGGGGCAATATCACATTAAGTACAGAGAAATAACTGCAGAACACAAAAATACAGACAAATATCAAGTGTTTGAGGGCTCCTTTGCAAAGCTGTTCATGGCGTACACCATCCAGAACAGTTTTTCTGCTAAGACAGCTCAATGGCCAGCCCTTTGAAGAGGATGGAAAAAAATATGGAAGCTATTAAAGTGGTACCTCAACAGCCAAAGGAAACAGCTAGGATGGTACCTCAACAGCCAAAGGAAACAGGTAGGATGGTACCTCAACAGCCAAAGGAAACAGCTAGGATGATACCTCAACAGCCAATGGAGACAAATAAGATGGTCCCTCGGACCAGAGTTCAAGACACTGTCACCCTTTAAAGATGTGGAAAGGCCAAAGGAGCTGTCCCTGAACAAGAGACTAGGGACCTGATAGTAGACTTGTGCACAACGGAAAATTTTGTTTAGTTTCGGTTCGTTGTCATTCGTAAAATATATAATTTCGTTCTGTTATATTCGTTATGTTACGGTAATACGTTTTCGGATAATTCGTTATTTCTGTAGAGTGTCGATATTCATTATACTGAATCTTGAATCATGTCGAATTAATTCGTTATATGCGCTATAATTTCCTTTATTATTCGCTGAAATTCGATTTTTATATTCATGATAACGATTTGTAGTTTGGAAAGTTGTTTGTTCATTGAATCTAATAACACACACAATGACAATATCTCTTCTCCTCTGCTCAAAGACAACACAACACCCTTCTCACTCAGTTTTCAGGAATGCACTTTGCCAGTAATCCAACCTCCAGCACAAAATTAATCAGCTGATTGGACTGTAAGATTTACTTTGAGTTGACCTTTTGTTTCATTAGATCTTTAACGAATTACCGAATCATGTCGAATTCTTTCGTTATATCCGCTATAATTTCCTTCGTATTCGTTGAAATTCGTTCGGACATTCGGAGACTTCCAGAAGGTAGCCAAGGTCCTGTGCACCTCTTCCTTCTCCTCCCTGCTGGAGGAGTACCACGATTTTAGAGATGTCTTTGACAAAGGTCTAGCAGGTAGTTTGCCTCCACACCAGATTGACCGCAATTGACCTTTAACCTGGTGACATACCCCCTCGTGACCGGGTTTACCCTTTGTTGATCTTGGAGGATAAGGCCATGGAGGAGTATGTTGCAGACGCACTTTCTCAATGTTTCATCTACAAATCCTCGTCCCCTGCTGGTGCTGGTTTCTTCTTCATGAAGAAGAAGAGTGGTGAACTGAGACCTTGTATTGATTATAGGGGTCTCAATCGTTTCACGATTAAGAATGCCTATCCGATTCCACTGATTACGGAGCTATTTGACCGCCTCAAGGGAGCAACGGTTTTCACAAAGCTTGATTTGAGAGGGGCATACAATCTCGTGAGGATTAAGCAGGGCGACGAGTGGAAAACTGCGTTTAATACCAGAACAGGCCATTATGAGTACCTTGTAATGCTTTTTGGCCTTTGTAACGCCCCAGCAGTTTTCCAGGAATTCATTAACAACGTCCTCCGAGATTTGTTGTAGTTATCAGTTTTGGTTTATCTCAATGATATCCTCATATTTTCCAAGTCCCTGGAGAGTCACCACACAGATGTCTGTCGTTTGCTTCAGAAACTAAGAGAGAACAATCTCTAATGTAAATTGGAGAAGTGCGATTTCCATTGTAAACAGGTTAAATTCCTGGGTTATGTAATTTCCACTGCTGGTTTTTCGATGGACTCAGAGAAACTTTCAGCAGTCCTACAGTGGCCCCGACCCATGGGTTTACGTCCTCTGCAGTGTTTCCCGGGCTTTGCCAACTATTATCGGAAGTTTGTTCGTAACTTCTCATGTCTGGTCAAGCCCCTGACTGATATGACCAGAAAGACGGTAACCCACAGAGTTGGTCTCCGGAGTCCTTTAAGGCCTTTGAGAGTCTCAAGAGGCTGCCTTTGTTTTTGCTCCTGTGTTGGCACATTCTGATCCTATGTTACCTTTTATCCTTGAGGTTGATGCTTCTGAGACTGGAATTTGCACCCTTCTGTCTCAATGTCCTACCTCTGAGAGCGCTTTGCATCCTTGTGGCTACTTTTCCAAGAAATTGTCACCTGTGGAGTGCAATTACGAGATTGGTGACAGAGAGCTGTTGGCGATCATTTTAGCCCTGAAAGTATGGAGACATCTCCTCAAAGGTACCACTGTGTCGGTTCTCATTCTTACTGACCATAAGAATCTCACATTCTTGTCTGAGGCTAAATGCCTCTCTCCCAGAAGGGCGCAGTGGGCTCTTTTCTTGTCAAGTTTCAATTACATTGTCTCATTCTTACCTGGTACTAAGAATGTAAGGGCTGATGCCTTGTCACGACATCTTTCCTCCACTTCCAAGTTTAAGTGGGTTCCAGTTACTGTAATTCCTCCTGATCGTATTCTGGCTACGGTTCGCACCAGTCTCACTTCTCCTTTGGGTGACAAAATTTTTGCTGCTCAGGTCTATACTCCTCCTGAGAAACCTTGTGACCATTGCTTTGTCCCAGAGAGTCTCCGTACTGCCGTGCTCCAGACTTACCATTCTCCCATGCTGCTGGCCACCCGGGGAAGAATCAACTCTTTTAGGCCATTTCCCAACAATTCTGGTGGCCTAATCTACAAGCTGATGTAACCGCCTTCGTAGCTGCCTGTTCCGTGTGTGCTCAGAGTAAGACTCCACGACATCTTCCAGTGGGCCTCCTACAACCCATACCCAATGGAGAGAGGCCCTGGACCCACCTGTCTATGGATTTCATTGTGGAGTTACCCAAATCCCAGGGCAACACAGTTATCCATATGGTGGTTGACCGGTTCTCAATAATGTCTCATTGTATTCCACTTAAGAAGTTGCCTACTTCTAAGGATTCGGCTTCCATTTTTGCTCGGGAGATCTTTCGCTTACATGGACTACCCAAGGTGATTGTCTCAGACAGGGGTAGTCAGCTTGTGTCCCGATTCTGACGACCCTTTTATGCACAGTTGGGAATTCAGATTGCTTTTTCCTCTGCGTATCACCCGCAGTCTAATGGAGCTGCAGAACGAGCCAATCAGTCTTTGGAGCAATTCCTATGTTGCTATAATTCTGACCATCATAACAACTGGTCAGACCTATTACTATGGGCGGAGTTTGCTCACAATAGTGCCTTGAATTCTGCTTCCCGATTGTCCCCTTTAATGGCAAACTATGGTTTCCAACCTTCCATGTTGCCTGACTCATTTGTTCCGCAGAGTATTCCTGCTTTAGAGGAGCATCTCTGTGGTCTTCGTTCCACTTGGGCACAAGTCCAGGAGGCTTTGCGACATGCTAATGATAGGTACAGACTCCATGCTGACTGCAGACTCCTGCCCGCGCCTTCCTACCAGGTTGGGGACAGAGTCTGGCTGTCATATTGCAACCTCCGACTTCATGTTCCCTCACTGATGTTCGCACCTCGGTTTATTGGGCCTTTCCATATTCTTTGCAGGATTAACCCAGTGGCTTACATAATAGACCTTCCTTCTAACATGCGTATTTCGAATGTATTTCATGTCTCCTTATTAAAACCTTTGGTCTGCAACCGCTTTACCACCTCGGTGCCACGTCCTTACCCTGTACAGGTTGAGAACCATGAGGAGTATGAAGTCCAGTCCATTGTTGACTCCCGTAGGTTCCGTGGGCGCATACAGTACCTGGTGCATTGGAAGGGGTACGGTCTGGAGGACTCTTGGGTCTCTTTCTCGGATGTACATGCCCCTGTCCTCCTCCATGATTTTCATAGATGTTTTCCCCTCAAGCCTGGTGGTCCTCCAAGGGGGAGGGGTCGTTGAGGAGGGGGTACTGTCAGGGCTGGGCTCAGCCCTTCCTTTTCTGAGCTGGCCACTCAGCTGTCGGCTAATTGCCAGCTCCTATCTCTCCACAGTTACTCAGCTGTTGATGATATCCTGCTCATCAGCCCTGCCTCCTTAAGCCATCCAGCCCAGAGGATCTCTGCTTGCGCCTTAGTCAACATCACAGAGAGGCTCTCCTGTATTCCTGTTAAAAGACTTGCTTGGCTGACATCCCTTCTGGCTCCAGATCCTGCTTGCTGTTTTACTACGCTCATCTCCGGCTCCCTGACGTTTGGCTTGTCTGACTATCCGTTCCAGTTCCTAGACTCTGGCTATATTTTGACTACGTTTGTTCTATTTACATTTATTATTAAACAAGTGTGATTTAACTGTACTTCTGTCTCGGTCTGATTTCATGGTTTCTGACAAGTACACATGGGCAAAGATGATGGGCAAAGGCCTCCCACCATAGTGACGGTCTTGTACAGTCTTTCTTTTCTGTTAAAGCCTAGTACACACAGGCCAAATATTGGGCGGCATTGGCCTTTTTAATAGAAACCATCCCTCATTCAGCCAGGTTCTGTTGATGGGGCTTGACCGGAAACAGTCTGCCAACCGGCTTCCAATCAGCGCTTTTAGCTCTCAGAGCACTGACTGACCGAAGTGTTCTGGCGGGGGTGTGGGGTGTTGTCCACCTGTTAGAACACAATAGCTCAGCAGGGGAGGTCGCTGTACTAACATCAAATTGTTAGTACAGCGGCTACGACCTGTCAGTCATGTGTATGAGGCTTTAGGGTCTAGAGTGGTGTCACTGGATAAAACTGCACTGAGCTCTCAGCTCCAGGGCACAGTCTTGAGCAGAAGAAGTCTCCAGGCAGAACATTCCCCAAAGGCTCTATAGCCATCCAGCCTGCTCTCCACTCACAGTGCAGCATCTGTCTCTCTCCTTAGGCTCTGGGTGAGACTCTACTAACCCAAGGCAGGCTTTCCATCTCTATCTCTTACCTCACACAGCCCAGCCCCTGGGACTTTTATACCTGCCCAGTCTCTGTCCAGGGCAGACAGCCTCCTTGGAAACGAAACTGCCCAGCGTACACTGCCTCTGAGTTTGGTGAAGAAATTGGAAAATCAAGCTGGGCCCGTAGGGCTATCCTGCTGGTATTGTTATCTTAAGGTATTGATGTTGGTGTAAAAGATTATTATCCTCTAGCAACCACAGCTGCAGCCAATGATAGAGTTCTTTTCTCTCCCTCTCCGTGTATAGCTGGGCAGTCGGAGAGAGTGGTTGCAGCAACATGGATGGTCATGTGAGAACCTGGGCTGTGTGGCTTCCTCCCACCTAAAGCACCACTGACCGGGCTACATTTACAATGGGGTAATGGCAGTGATCACTACTAGCCTCATATGCCCTTGATCACTCACCAGTGGCGGCCAGTCCATTCAGGGGTGTAGGGGCGCCACCCCCCCTTAATCCATGCATCCGATCCCTAATCTACAAGCAGGGCATTGATTTCAATTTTTTTTTTTTAAGCACATTAGAGCCTGAGGCTCTAATTGGCTTCAAAATAGGGTGGGCTTGGGCGCAGAGCACTGCGTCTTGAGCCCACCCAGTTGTGTGACAATAGCGAATTAATATTCACTTTTGCCTTCCTGATTCTCCTCCTGGTTAATCAGGAAGTGGGTCTTGAGACCCGATTGGCCAGGGAGTCTTAGGACGCCTGGCCAATCGGGTCTCAGGACCCACCTCCTGTTCGGCCGGGAGGAGAAGCAATGGCTCTAGAGCGAGGAGCAGCAGCCCCACCCCAGATCCTTGTCATCTGCCTCCTAAGGTAAGGAAGCCTCTGATCGTCCGTCTTCTGTGCGGGGGGGAAATCGCCGCGTTCCCATCCATCTCCCGTGGGAGTGGGTGGAATCGACGCCTTCCCGTCCATCTCCCGCGGGGGGGTGTGGCATTGGTTTGCCACCTCCCCTCCCCAAAATATTGAGCAACAGACTCCACTGTCACTCACTGTCTTCTGCTGCATGTCTGCAGTCTCCAACAAAATCTGTAGCATGTCCCCGATCTCTGATCAACATTTCCAACAGTATTTCTACTATTTTGCAACTTACATTTGGACCGAACACTTGGCTCATCCCTATTAGTTAGGACAGACAGTGTTGTAATCTAATTTACAACTGATGATGGGATCTGCAAGCACAGTACACGCAGGGTTAATTATTGCAATTATAACTCCCCAACCATCCTTTTAAAAACAACACATACCAGGAGAAAACTTCAGCTTTGGGGTTTTCAGAAAAAGAGCGAGTGCAATGTACACGGCAAAGCTATGCTGTCTGAATAGGAGCGTATAACAAATATAAATTAGGTGTTATCCCAAACTGGCTGCAAAAGTGGAAATGTGCTTTAAACTGTTTTCCATCATCCTTAGTTTCTGTTTTCCTCCAGTATTCCATTTAGTATACAGAGGAGTATGACATTAGTGCAGTGTAGGTTTGCAACATTTTAATTGCTAACCTTGCTCATCATTTAGCCACCCGTGCAAACCTAATTTTGCCTCCCCCATTTGGCTCCACCCCTAACTCCACCCCCTTTGCCCTGCCCATGTGACAGAAGCCGCCGCTATACAGGAAGCATCGTCTCTGCTTCCTCTAGCATTGGCTCCAGTGGTGTGCTGCGCCTTTAATTACACTACCGGTCGGACGGAGCAGCTGCCTGAGATTGAGTTAGTTACATGCTGCAGCCTGCAGAGCATGCAGACACGGAGGAAAACCAGCAGCCGGGCGCCCTAGGCGGCTGCCTAGTTTGCCTAGTGGTAGCACCGGCCCTGCACCTGTGTTTTCATAATTCTGCATAATTTTGTTTTGTTAACAAAATAATAAAATGTATTTCTATTCAAACCTCTGGATCAATAAATAAAATGTAAAAAGAACTGGGCCCAATGTTACTTCTTGGGGTGCACCAATGAAAACACTGACCCATTTGGAACATTTTCTGTTAAGAGGCTACACAGGTATGGAATATAAACATCAGCATAGGTCCCAACTGTCCCTGATTTCGAGGGTCTGTCCCTGATATGGAGCAATGTCCCTCTGTCCCTCTTCTCTCCTCATTTGTCCCTTATTTTGGTCGGATCTATATAGTTGTATATAAAATGCACTTTTTATTTTTCAAAAAGTGTTTCCCAGAGCTAAACCTTTCATCCAATTTCTAAATTGCTGCATTTGTACACTTTAAAAACCGATATGAAGTTATAGTAGTGGTAAAAAAAAGCCCTTGTGGATTGTGGGGGTTAATTCTCCTTTAAGGGGGTGTGGCAGGGGGCGTGTCCTATACCTACATACATTTGATAGTAGGTGTCCCTCGGTCCCATCTCAAAATGTTGGGAGGTATGAACATCAGTCCAATGTATGCTATAACATCCAGGGCTTTTTTTACTACCCACCTCTGAGCACCGTTCCTTGTTTCCACCCCCTACCCACCTCTGAGCACCATTCCTTGGTTCCACCCCTTACCCACCTCTGAGCACAGTTCCTTGGTTCCACCTCCTACCCACCTCTGAGCACTGTTCCTTGGTTTCACCTCCTACCCACCTCTGAGCACCGTTCCTTGGTTCCACCTCCTACCCACCTCCCAGTAGCACCCCTTTTAGTAAATACAGAGCCAAGTATAATTTTGTAGTGCTAAGTAGGGATGAGCTTCGAGTTCGAGTTGAACTCATGTTCGACTCGAACATTGGCTGTTCGCAAATTCGCCGAACAGCGAACAATTTGGGGTGTTCGCGGCAAATTCGAATGCCGCGGAACACCCTTTAAAAGTCTATGGGAGAAATCAAAAGTGCTAATTTTAAAGGCTTATATGCAAGTTATTGTCATAAAAAGTGTTTGGGGACCGGGGTCCTGCCCCAGGGGACATGGATCAATGCAAAAAAAAGTTTTAAAAACAGCCGTTTTTTCAGGAGCAGTGATTTTAATAATGCTTAAAGTCAAACAATAAAAGTGTAATATCCCTTTAAATTTCGTAGCTGGGGGGTGTCTATAGTATGCCTGTAAAGGGGCGCATGTTTCCCGTGTTTAGAACAGTCTGACAGCAAAATGACATTTCAAAGGAAAAAACCCATTTAAAACTACTCGCGGCTATTGCATTGCTGACTAGGGATGAGCTTCGTGTTCGAGTCTAACCCATGTTCGACTCGAACATCGGCTGTTCGATCGTTCGTCGAATTGCGAACGATATGGGCCGTTCGCGCCAAATTCGTGTGGCGCGTCACGGCCCATAATTCACTGCGGCATCGCAGTGCATTGCTTGCTGATGATTGGCCAAGCATGCACTATGACCCGCATGCTTGGCCAATCACAGCGCCGCCTTAACAGAGAGCCGTAATTGGCCAAAGCCAAGGAGGCTTTGGCCAATTATGGCTCAGGGGATTTAGTACACGCCCCACACTATATAAGGCCGCCTGCACGGCGGCCCTGTGCAGTGTGTTCCGGTGTGCTGAGAAATAGAGAGAGAGAGAGACAGTGTCATTTCATTTGAGTTAGCTAGATTAGGCAGGACAGTCAGTCAGTTAGCTGCACTTAAAGTGTATTGTCTATATATATGCATCCCAGGTGTTGCATATATATATATATATATATATATATATATATATATACACTGTATTCAGTTTAGCTAGATCCGTTCCTGTTATCTTCTAGACTATTTACATTTAGTGCAGTGCGTCCTGCTCACAGTGTTCAGCTAGATCCGTTCCTGTTATCTTCTTACTGACAGGCAGGCTTGTCTTGTTACAGTATTTTGAAGAAAATTACTGGTGTTCTTTTGATCCTATTATTTTTGTATATGTTGCATTTTTGTATATGTTGTAGCCGCATTCTGGTTTGTTATTGGGCTAGCATATAAAGTAATTATTTATTATTGGGCTAGCATGTAAAGTAATTCATTTCAGAAATCTCATTCCGGAGAGGTTTTTAGAATTCTAGCACCCTAGGAGGAAGGCAACGAGGAACTAGTGTAACTTAGCTGGTTTGTTATTGGGCTAGCATATAAAGTAATTATTCATTCTTGTATATGTTGTAGCCGCAT
Organism: Aquarana catesbeiana; assembly: GCF_042186555.1. Classification (NCBI taxonomy): domain Eukaryota; kingdom Metazoa; phylum Chordata; class Amphibia; order Anura; family Ranidae; genus Aquarana; species Aquarana catesbeiana. The sequence goes on along the minus strand of NC_133332.1, from coordinate 254,882,379 downwards.
TATATTGTACACTAAGTGTCCCACACGCTACCTAGGCAGGACTGTTAGAATGGGCCAGAGGAACACAAAACCCCGTCAGGGAATTGTGGCGCACTATACGGTGCCACAGATAATTAAAAACATCTGTGGGAAAGATGAAGCATAGGACTTAAAGGATGTCTTTCGTAAATTTAAGGTGAAAGGAGCAGCGGGCTTAGACCCGGATGTATGGAGTGAAATAGTGAAAAAAAAAAGTGAAATAAAAAGGGACAGACAAGGAGAGGTGTTAGAGAAGCAATGGATGCGTCAGGTTCAATGCTTAATTAAGGTCTCAAATAGAGCGAAAGAAGAGGGGTGGAAATATAATCCAGACTGTGATGGTTGGGATATGAAAGATAGATGAACAAAAAATGTTGAAATTTTAAATAATCTTAGCTCAGCCATCCCACCCCCATACACTGACGTAGAACGCAAACCACACAAGATATATCCTGTACTTGAGGGGAGAGGATGGGTTTGTCAGGATTGTGGAGCACAAAACCCAGAATGGGCAGTAGAATGTGTGCATTGTGGGGCACAAAAACCTCATCCAGAAACTGTAGCTCCCGTACGCACTGATACATGCATTATAGTAAAGCCAGCTGTTTTGATTTGTGACACAGTTAATGAATACACATGAAGCAACCTGGCAGGATGAGGAGGATTTATGCAGACATAAAATGACTCTGACCCTGTTTAACCAGTTTATGACCGACCTGCAGACTGAGCTGAGGGGGATGGCAATTTAGAGACAGGACACGTCAGACACATAGACTCAAGGGCCCCTTTTATTGCTAGATTAGAAGCTTTTTGCCAAGCAAAACAACAGGAGAGGGGGTCCATATCACCCATGAAGCAAATGCCAGGACAGACTGTATCGGAATTTTACTTATCTATGGAAAGTATGATGGCAGATGAGGGATTGGACTTGGCCCTGCCAGTCACAATCCGAGCCTTCACTAGACAATTTATGGAAGGATTAATTCCACAGATAAGTGAAAGACTGAAAGCTTGCACACCACCCTTAATTTGTTGCGATTTTTGGCAGAAAAAGGTTGCAAGGTTAATAAGAAAAAGTTGCAAGTGTGTCAGGAAAAAGTTATCTTTTTGGGACATTGTATATCACAGGGTACGAGACATCTTACTGAGGAGAGGGTTCAAGTGATAAAGGGAATGTTACCCCCACGGAATTTCAAACAATTGCGTATGTTTTTAGGTATCGTGTCATATTGTAGACAATGGATACCACATGCTAGCGCTTTGATGCAGCCATTATACGATTGTTTGAAAATTGTACCGTATATGCTTACAGAAGTAACTTATGAATCGTTTATCACTTTGAAAAAGTTGTTGATTTCTGCCCTGGCTATTGGTATACCAGATTACACCAAGATATTTAATCTGTACATTGCTGAGATCACTGGACGCCACAGGTGTTCTGACACAGGCACATGTAAAACAAAGACCAGTCGCTTACTTTTCAGCAGCATTAGATCCAGTATCTAGAGGTTCACCGTCCTGTGTACGGGCGGTAGCTGCAGTGTCAATTATCATAGATAAGTCATCAGAGATTGTTCTAGACAATCCAGTCGTAGTGCATACCACACATGACATACATGCAATCTTGTCTCAGGTACAGCCCAAACACATTTCAATGGCTAGGCAATTAAGGTTACAGTGTACTTTACTCTTACCTCCAAATGTCACTTTTCAGCGCTGTACAACCTTAAATTTGGCCACCTTTTTGCCTCTTCAGTCACCAGATTTGGCAAGGGGGAATGATAGTGCTAATAGTTCTAGTGAGAAAAGAAATGAGGACACTGACACTCTTTTGTTTAAAGAAGTAGATCAGCACGATTGTTTTCAGCTCATGGAACAGGAGACAATGGGATTCCCACATGTTACAGATACAACGATTTTAAATGCTGAGCACACTTTGTACATAGATGGCAGTAGGTTTGCTGATGACAAGGGTAAATATCACACAGGGTATGCTGTAGTGACTGATACGCAGGTAATTGAAGCACAGGCCTTACCAGCCCACATGTCAGCACAGGAAGCAGAATTAAAAGCTTTAGAACAAGCCCTAGAATACTTAAAAGAACAAGAAGGGAATATTTACACTGACTCCGCCTACGCTTATGGTGTAGCGCACGATTATGGCCATATATGGAAGGCTAGAGGTTATCTGACAGCAGCAGGTACACCTGTAAAACATGGAGAAGGGATTAAGAGAGTCCTGAACAATCTTCAAAAGGTTAAACGAGTAGCCATTATGAAGATAGCGGCACACACGAGCGCAAAAACAATTGAGGCAAAAGGAAATGCATTTGCAGATTTGACTGCAAAACAGGCAGCTCTAGGGGAAGGAAGCCCTGAGACCTTAGCAGCGGTAGAGGTGAGTATCCCAGAACCAACATGGCAGCAGCTGAGTAAATTACAGGAGCAAGCAGGGGAGAGCGAGAAAGATAAGTGGGTCAGGATGGGAGCAACACCGGACCTTGACAATGTATGGAGGGAAGGAGGCAAAATATGCCTACCTGCCTCTCTGTACCCAGCAATGGCAGCGGCAGTTCACCTACCCACACACGTCAGTTCCAATTCCATGTATAGGATTGTGAACCAAGGATGGCTCGCCCCTGGATTCAGTAGCACTGCAAGAAACTACTGTGCAGCCTGCCAAATCTGTCTCCTGAATAACCCAGGACAGAGAGTAAAAACCCCACGAAAACACCAGGTCCGGGCCCAATACCCCTTCCAGAGACTGCAAATTGATTACATACAAATGCCTAAGAGCGGCCCCTTTGAATTTGTCCTCGTGTGTATCGATTTATTCTCAGGTTGGCCCGAAAGTTATCCAGTAAAATCAGCTACAGCTAAAGCCACAGCTAAGAAACTGATCACTGAGTTAATACCTAGGTTTGGTCTTCCTGAAACCATAGAATCAGATAGGGGGACACACTTTACAGGAGAAATCATGCAGAATGTGATGACCATGTTAGGGGTTCAACAAAGTTTCCACACCCCTTACCACCCACAGAGTTCAGGATCAGTGGAGAGAGTAAATGGGACAATAAAGCTAAAAATACAAAAAGCTATGCAAGAGTTGAACAAACCATGGCCAGAATGCTTGCCTTTGGCTTTATTCTCTATAAGGTACACTCCAACAGGAAAAACAGGATTATCCCCATACGAAATACTTTTTGGGAATGCACCTAGATTAGGTTTATACTTTCCACAGAGTATGCAATTGCAATGTGATAGTTTGACTGCATATGTGATACAATTACAACAACGTCTAACTAAGATCCACAAAAGTGTGTATTCTTCTCTTCCAGACCCTAATTCAATAACAGGTACACATACGCTGCTACCAGGGGATTATGTATATGTAAAGAAACACACCAGAAAGACATTGGAACCCAGGTTTGAAGGTCCTTACCAAGTACTCTTGACCACAGCCACCTCAGTAAAGCTGGAAGGAAAACCTACCTGGATACACGCATCACATTGCAAGAAACAACCCGAGAAAACAACATGATGAAATATCTACTTACATATTTTTTTGTTGAAGATTGTTGTTTTACAAATATATGCATGGACTCCTGGTATTAATGTACTTGAAGTAGAGGAAACAACAACTTTCGAATGGGCTATAGATGATCCTAAAGTAGCAAATGATTCAGGATATGAGATGAATAAGGATTATAATGTAGGTAATTACACTGTAAATAGGGCCAGGACTGAACTACAGTTGGGAAATTATCATACCTGGATGAAATATTTTAAGGGTCTAACTGACGATGGTGTATGGTTCCAAGTAAAAGGGGATAAGATAGAATGTGAGGAGAAATGGTGTGTAGGAAGGTTTGAAGCATACCGGGTAGCAGATGTAATGGAAATGTGTAAAATAGTGGTCATGCCACTAGTAATTAAAGACGAGTTTTGGTATCCAGAAATATATGGGAAATATGTAGATAAAGGAAACAGAACCCATGATTTAACTCTATGTGAAGGAACTAATAAGGGAATGGTATGTGGCAGAAGTTCCCCAGTATATGAACCTTGCTTGTTAAAATACCAAACTAGCATATGCAAAATGCAAAGAACACCGATAAATGTGAACAATAGATTCATAGAAATAGGACCCCAGCATATTTGTATCATTACTAATGATAACCGCACCATGTCAGCGTTAAATAAATCGGCGCCATTTGCGGGATGTATAAAAAAGATTAAAATATTACAATAGGGTAACGACACCTATCTTTTTGAACCAGACGCCGATAAGATATTCTCTTCAGTCTATGAGGTACATAATCTCACTGACACTACACCCTTTATAATTTCTTTAGACCCACTAAAACAGGTTTTGGAACAATCAGAGTTGTTAAGACAACACATAGAAACACTAGAACATACCCTACAGAATAACCTCGTATCTGCAATTATTGACAAAGGTAGACTAGTACATCTTTCCTCACAGATACAACAGGATACTGCACCACATTGGTGGGATATATTTAGTGGAATGTCTTCTACAGCGACTAGTACCTTTCACTGGTTGTTAAGTCCAATGGTAATTATTATTCTAATATTAATATCACTTACAATCACGAATATATGTGTATACAGGAAAATAAATAGGAAAATTAGGAGAATAGACAGGGCATACCGATAAATGTGTATTGACATCACCCTACTCCTATAAAACTCCTCTTCTTGAATTTTAAGATGTTGGTAATACCTAGGGGGATGGGTTCTACCCCTCTGACAACTCGCGGTCAGGGAAAGGACTCTGGGGAAAAACTGACTAGAACTTATTCCTGAGGACCCAGGGGGAGGGAGAGGATGATGTCAAAGGGGGAAATTGATAGGGTTGAAATAATGACTTAGAGTTCCACTTTAATTGTTTCTGCTTTTTCTTACCTGTGTACGTATCAATTGTTCTATTTAAATTGTTTGTGCTCCTTTCTTACCTGTGTACGTATCAATTGTTCTATTTAAATTGTTTGTGCTCTTTTCTCTTTTGTGTACGTATCAATCTGTATCTAGATGGAATTTGGAACTGCTGAATAATCATTACATGTTCGCTTATAAGAAACTCTTTGTACCTTAACCTCATTTGGTAATGCCGATAAGATTACTGCTTGTAGAACTGCCTATAAAAGAAGTAAAGGGAGCAGTCCTTTATGCTGAGAACTGTGATACAGACATACCTGACTCCGTGTCATCTTACTTATAGAAGCAATAATTTGGCAAAGCAATATAAACTTAAGCAACTTGTTTAAAAGTTGAACCTAACAGTACCACAGTCAGGCAGCTAGACTATTTACATTTAGTGCAGTGCGTCCTGCTCACAGTGTTCAGCTAGATCCGTTCCTGTTATCTTCTTACTGACAGGCAGGCTTGTCTTGTTACAGTATTTTGAAGAAAATTACTGGTGTTCTTTTGATCCTATTAGTACCACAGTCAGGCAGCTAGACTATTTACATTTAGTGCAGAGCGTCCTGCTCACAGTGTTCTGCTAAACCTACAAGTTAGTGGGGTGCGTCCTGCTCACAGTGTTCAGCTAGATCCGTTTCTGTTATCTTCTTACTGACAGGCAGGCTTGTCTTGTTACAGTAAATACAGCTACCTGAAGAAAATTGCTTGTGTTCTTTTGATCCTATTAGTACCACAGTCAGGCAGCTAGACTATTTACAGTTAGTGCAGTGCGTCCTGCTCACAGTGTTCTGCTAAACCTACAAATTAGTGGGGTGCGTCCTGCTCACAGTGTTCAGCTAAACCTACAAGTTAGTGGGGTGCGTCCACCTCACAGTGTTCAGCTAAACCTACAAGCTAGTGGGGTGCGTCCTGCTCACAGTGTTCAGCTAGATCCGTTTCTGTTATCTTCTTACTGACAGGCAGGCTTGTCTTGTTACAGTAAATACAGCTACCTGAAGAAAATTGCTGGTGTTCTTTTGATCCTATTAGTACCACAGTCAGGCAGCTAGACTATTTAGTTAGTGCAGTGCGTCCTGCTCACAGTGTTCTGCTAAACCTACAAGTTAGTGGGGTGCGTCCTGCTCACAGTGTTCAGCTAAACCTACAAGTTAGTGGGGTGCGTCCACCTCACAGTGTTCAGCTAAACCTACAAGCTAGTGGGGTGCGTCCTGCTCACAGTGTTCAGCTAGATCCGTTTCTGTTATCTTCTTACTGACAGGCAGGCTTGTCTTGTTACAGTAAATACAGCTACCTGAAGAAAATTGCTGGTGTTCTTTTGATCCTATTAGTACCACAGTCAGGCAGCTAGACTATTTACAGTTAGTGCAGTGCGTCCTGCTCACAGTGTTCAGCTAAACCTACAAGTTAGTGGGGTGCGTCCACCTCACAGTGTTCAGCTAAAGCTACCTGTAGAAGGTTGGTGGTGTTCTCATACTACAGGCAGGCAGTTGATTTTGCTAGCTGCAGTATCAGTACATATATATATATACATATATATATATATCCTAGCTTAGTGCAGCTACAGGCCATTAGTATGTCTGGAAGGCCAAGAAGGAGAGGCAGACAGTCACAAGCCAATAAGAGAGGGCAAGCAGGCTCTGTGTCTAGTGCTGGTCGTGGAGACGGTGCATCCTCATCAGCACGTGGCCATGGGACACGCTTGGCCTTTTTTTCGGCAGCTGGCCATGTTGAGCCGCAACATGCAGAAGACTTGGTCGAGTGGATGACCAAGCCGTCCTCATCCTCCTCATCCTCTCTCACCCATGCCCAGGGTACTTTGTCTGGCAAAGCAGCGGCCTCTTCCCTCGGCTCAATGTCATCAGTGACTCCTTCCCTAGCCCCACCATGTCCTCCTGAGGAGTCCCTCGAACTGTTTGACCACAGTGTTGGGTACATGCTCCAGAAGGATGCCCAGCGTTTGGAAGGCTCTGATGATGATACTGAGCTCGATGAAGGCAGTAACATGAGCACGGACAGACGGGGTGCCCAAGAAGGACAGCAATCTGGCAGTCGTGCTCCCCCTGCTGCAGCATACTGCCAGGTTTGCTCCAGTGATAAGGAGGGAGGGGATGATGAGGTCACTGACTCAACGTGGGTGCCTGATAGGAGAGAGGAGGAGGAGGAGGCGGCACATCACCAACGAGGCAGGATGCCCTCCAGGGGCCAGCCTAAGAGCAGCACATTGACTGCATCACACCCCAAAGCTCCACATGTGCAGGGCGCTGCAGTCTCTGCGCCTTATTCAAAAAGTTCTTTGGTGTGGGCCTTTTTTGAGACGAGTGCATCAGATCGCACCGCTGCTATTTGCAACATATGTCTCAAGCGTATCTCGCGTGGCCAAAACATCTCCCGCTTGGGTACCACATGCTTGACCAGACATATGTTGACCTGCTATGCAGTTCGTTGGCAAGCGTATCTAAAAGACCCACACCAAAGAACAAAGAGGACCTCTCCTTGCTCCTCATCAGCTGAGATTTCCAACCCCACTAGACCTTCAGTCCTCTCTGAGACCTGCACTGAGAGGAATGAAGGTGTAGAATTAGGTGTGTCACAGCCAAGTACTTGTGGGCAATCTGATTTTGGTACACCGACATCAGATTGTACCAGGCAAATTTCCCTGCCCCAGCTGCTGCACCGCCGAAAGAAGTTTGCTCCCAGCCATCCACATGCCCAGCGGTTGAATGCTAGCTTGGCAAAATTGCTAGCACTTCAACTGCTGCCTTTTCAGTTGGTAGACTCTGCCCCCTTCCGTGAGTTTGTGGAATGTGCGGTTCCTCAGTGGCAGGTACCCAAACGCCACTTTTTCTCACGGAAGGCGATTCCGGCTCTCTACCAGCATGTGGAAGGCAATGTCCATGCCTCGCTGGACAGGACGGTCAGCGGTAAGGTGCATATTACCGCTGACTCATGGTCCAGCAGGCATGGACAGGGACGTTACCTAAGTTTCACGGTGCATTGGGTGACTCTGCTGGCAGCTGGGAAGGATGCAGGACAAGGTGCAGTAGTGTTGGAGGTTGTTCCGCCACCACGCCTCCAAAATGCTAATGATTGTGACACACCTCTCTCCTCCACCCCCTCCTCTTCTTCTTCCTCCATGGCCTCTTCCTCGGAACCAGCGGTGCTCCGTAGTCGTTCAAGGGGCTACGCAAGTACGCAGGCCAAAAGATGCCATGCGGTGCTTGAGCTGGTGTGCTTGGGGGACAGGAGCCACACTGGGGCAGAGGTTCTGTCAGCTCTGCAGGGGCAGGTTCAGAGGTGGTTGACGCCACGCCAACTTAAGGCAGGAATGGTGGTTTGCGACAATGGCACCAACCTCCTCTCTGCCCTCCGACAGGGACAAATGACCCATGTGCCCTGTTTTGCTCACGTCCTTAACTTGGTGGTGCAGCGGTTCTTGGGCAGGTACCCGGGCTTACAGGATGTCCTGAGGCAGGCCAGGAAAGTCTGTGTGCATTTCCGCCGGTCATATAATGCCAGTGCTCGGCTGACGGACCTCCAAAAGGAGTTTAACCTGCCCAAGAACTGCCTAATCTGTGACATGCCCACCAGGTGGAACTCAACGTTGGCCATGCTGCAGCGGCTGCACACGCAGCAGAGGGCCATCAATGAGTACCTGTGCGACTATGGCACCAGGACAGGGTCAGGGGAGCTTGGTTTTTTTTCCCCACGCCAGTGGGCCATGATCAGGGATGCATGCACTGTCCTGTCACCATTTGAGGAGGCCACGAGGATGGTGAGCAGTGACAGTGCATGCATCAGTGACACTGTCCCCCTTGTCCACCTGTTGGAGCACACGCTGTGTGGAATAATGGACAGGGCACTTGAGGCAGAACAGAGGCAGGAAGAGGAGGACTTCCTTAGCTCTCAAGGCCCCCTTTATCCAGACAGTGTTCCTGCGTGCCCGCCGATCACACAGGAAGAGGACGAGGAGGAGGAGGAGGAGGAGGAAGATTGTGTCAGTATGGAGGTGGAGCCTGGCACTCAGCATCAGCAGCAGTCTTTAAGGGATCAGTCCCAAGAAACACATGGATTTGTACGTGGCTGGGAGGAGGTGGCTGCGGACCATGTCGTCCTTAGTGACCCAGAGGACTCCGGACCGAATGCCTCAGCAAACCTACGCTGCATGGCCTCCCTGATCCTGCAAAGCCTGCATAAGGATCCTCGTATTCGTGGTATCAAGGAGAAGGACCAATACTGGCTGGCAACCCTCCTTGATCCACGTTACAAGGGTAAGGTTGCGGACCTTATCTTGCCATCGCAGAGGGAGCAGAGGATGAAACATCTTCGGGAGGCCTTGCAGAAAGGTCTGTGCAACGCGTTCCCAGAGACTGGGAGGTTACAAACTCCTGTTTCTGGACAACGTGTTGCTGAGGCTTCGGTCAGTCAAAGAAGGAGCGGTGGAGAAGGTGGCCGTCTGACCGATGCGTTCAGACAATTTTTTGGTCCGCAGCCCCAAGGTATGATCGGTTCCAGCAACCATCGCCAGCGTCTGTTTTACATGGTGCAGGAATACCTAGGGGCAAGATCAGACTTGGACACCTTTCCCACCGAAAATCCTCTGGGTTACTGGGTCTTGAGGATGGATCACTGGCCAGAGCTTGCACAGTATGCAATTGAGCTACTGGCCTGTCCTGCATCCAGCGTTCTTTCGGAACGCACATTCAGTGCTGCTGGAGGCGTGGTAACCGATCACAGGGTGCGTCTGTCCACTGACTCGGTCGATTGACTGACCTTCATAAAAATGAATCAGTCTTGGATCACCACCAGCTACCAAGCACCTGATGCTGATGTAACCGAATAATTTTTTTTTAAATCTCAGATCCCTTCAAAGACTGCCTATGCTGATGCTGAGTGACTATCCCTGAGTAATTATCCTCTTCCTCCTCAATCATCACGCTGATAGCTTGTAAGAACATTTTTGGTTCTGGGCGCCACCACCAGTGCCTAAGGCACAATTTTTCAGCCCCTGTTTAACAGGGGCGTGTAATTACAATTTTTGATGTAATACTTTGCAGCAGGGCTCGTTCCTGCATTCCAACTAGAGTGTCTGTGAGGGGTTGCAGTGTTGTGCCACCAGCACCAGTGCCTAAGGCCCATTTTTTCTGCCCCTGTTTAACAGGGGCGTGTAATTACAATTTTTGATGCAATACTTTGCAGCAGGGCTCGTTCCTGCGTTCCAACTAGAGTGTCTGTGAGGGGTTGCAGTGTTGTGGCACCAGCACCAGTGCCTAAGGCCCATTTTTTCTGCCCCTGTTTAACAGGGGCGTGTAATTACAATTTTTGATGCAATACTTTGCAGCAGGGCTCGTTCCTGCGTTCCAACTAGAGTGTCTGTGAGGGGTTGCAGTGTTGTGGCACCAGCACCAGTGCCTAAGGCCCAATTTTTCAGCCCTTGTTTAACAGGGGCGTGCAATTACAATTTTTGATGCAATGCTTTGCAGCAGGGCTCGTTCCTGCGTTCCAACTAGAGTGTCTGTGAGGGGTTGCACTGTTGTGGCACCAGCACCAGTGCCTAAGGCCTAATTTTTCAGCTCCTGTTCAACAGGGGCATGTAATTACAATTCTTGATCTAATATTTCACAGCAGGGCCCTGTGAGGGCTTACAGTGTTGTGGCCACAGCAACACCTAAGGCCCAAATTTCTGCTGAGTATATAGGGCAGGACCCTACTTTCAAACAACTAACTTACAAACGACTCCTACTTGCAAACAGAAGGAGACAACAGGAAGTGAGATGAAATCTACCCCTAGGAAGGGAAATTCTCTCCTGTAAGAGTTAATATGGGAAAAACATTTCTCCTTTCCACTGATGCTTTCCAATCCATTGGGACAAAAAGTGAGGTGAAATCTTCTGAAGAGGAGGAAAGACAGCAAAACAAATGTCACAGGGGTGATAACCCTTTTTCCAAAAAGCTTAAAAAAGATTTTTTGGCTGGAGCTAAACACGTTAAAAATGTACCCGTTCAAAATTACAAAGAGATTCTACTTAACAACAAACCTACAGTCCCTGTCTTGTTTGCACCGCCTGTATACTGCTGTTCAGAGTATATAAGGCCTGGTGGCCCCACACCTTTCCTTATTTTAATTTGGGTGTGGGGTTCCCCTTAATATCCATACAAGACCCAAAGGGCCTGGTAATGGACTGGGGGGTACCCATGCCATTTGTCTCACTGATTTTCATCCATATTGCCAGGACCCGACATTACATTAAACCCGCAAGCAGTTTTAAATGAGATTTTTTCCTTTAAAAATGACATTTGGTGCAGGGACTGTTCTAAACACGGGAAACACGCATCACTTTACAGGTATACTATAGACACCCCTCAGGTACGATATTTAAAGGAATATTTCACTTTTTTTTTTTTTTTACTTTAAGCATCATTAAAATCACTGCTCCCGAAAAAACGGCCGTTTTTAAAAGTTTTTTTTGCATTGATACATGTCCCCTGGGGTAGGACCCGGGTCCCCAAACCCTTTTTAGGACAATACCATGCAAATTAGTTTTTAAAATGAGCACTTTTGATTTCGAACGTTCGAGTCCCATAGACGTCAATGGGGTTCTAACGTTCGTGCGAACTTTCGGTCCGTTCGCAGGTTCTGGTGCGAACCGAACCGGGGGGTGTTCGGCTCATCCCTATTGCTGACAATACACATAGAAGTTCATTGATAAAAACGGCATGGGAATTCCCCACAGGGGAACCCCCGAACCATAATTTAAAAAAAAAAATGACTTGGGAGTCCCCCTAAATTCCATACCAGGCCCTTCAGGTCTGGTATGGATATTAAGGGGAACCCCGGCCAAAAAAAAAAAAAAAACGGCGTGGGGTCCCCCCAAGAATCCATACCAAACTCTTATCTGAGCACGCAACCTGGCAGGCCACAGGTAAAGAGGGGGGGATGAGAGTGCGGCCCCCCCCTCCTGAACCGTACCAGGCCACATGCCCTCAACATTGGGAGGGTGCTTTGGGGTAGCCCCCCAAAACACCTTGTCCCCATGTTGATGAGGACAAGGGCCTCATCCCCACAACCCTGGGCGGTGGTTGTGGGGGTCTGCGGGCGGGGGGCTTATCGGAATCTGGAATCCCCCTTTAACAAGGGGACCCCCAGATCCCTGCCCCCCCGTGTGAAATGGTAAGGGGGGACTTACCCCTACCATTTCACTAAAAAACTGTCAAAAATGTTAAAAATGACAAGAGTCATAATAATTAATCATTCATTAATTTTTTAGTGAAATGGTAGGGGTAAGTACCCCCTTACCATTTCACACGGGGGGGGGGCGGGATCTGGGGGTCCCCTTGTTAAAGGGGGCTTCCAGATTCCGATAAGCCCCCCGCCCGCAGACCCCCACAACCACCGCCCAGGGTTGTGGGGATGAGGCCCTTGTCCTCATCAACATGGGGACAAGGTGTTTTGGGGGGCTACCCCAAAGCACCCTCCCAATGTTGAGGGCATGTGGCCTGGTACGGTTCAGGAGGGGGGGGCGCACTCTCGTCCCCCCCTTTTCCTGCGGCCTGCCAGGTTGCGTGCTCGGATAAGGGTCCGGTATGGATTTTTGGGGGGACCCCACGCCGGTTTCTTTTTTTTTTGGCGTGGGGTTCCCCTTAAAATGCATACCAGACCTGAGGGGTCTGGTATGGAATTTAGGGGGAACCCCACGTCATTTTTTTTTTAAATTTTGGCCGGGGTTCCCCTTAATATCCATACCAGACCTGAAGGGCCTGGTATGGAATTTAGGGGGACTCCCACGTCATTTTTTTTTTTTAATTTTGGTTCGGGGTTCCCCTGTGGGGAATTCCCATGCCGTTTTTATCAATGAACTTCTATGTGTATTGTCGGCAATGCAATAGCCGCGGGTAGTTTTAAATGGGTTTTTTCCTTCGAAATGTCATTTTGTTGTCAGACTGTTCTAAACACGGGAAACATGCGCCCCTTTACAGGCATACTATAGACACCCCCCAGCTACGAAATTTAAAGGGATATTACACTTTTATTGTTTGACTTTAAGCATTATTAAAATCAGTGCTCCTGAAAAAACGGTCGTTTTTAAAACTTTTTTTTGCATTGATCCATGTCCCCTGGGGCAGGACCTAGGTCCCCAAACACTTTTTATGACAATTACTTGCCTATAAGCCTTTAAAATTAGTACTTTTGATTATTCATGTTCGTGTCCCATAGACTTTAATGGTGTTCGCGTGTTCGAACAAACTTTTTTCCTGTTCGCATGTTCTGGTGCGAACCGAACAGGGGGGTGTTCGGCTCATCCCTAGTGCTAAGTAATTTGTATAGAACTTGTTAATGATAACAAGAAAAATAGTAAACTAGATCCCCCACAACCAGCAGTAATAGACCCCCCCCCCCGCAACAATAGTTTTGCCCAGAAACAATAGACCCCCCAGCAACGCTAGACCTCCACAACAAAATACCACCCCAGCAGCAACAGCAGATCTCCCAGCAGCCAGCAACAATAGACTCTCCAGGAGCCAGCAACAATAGATCACCTCCCTCAACAGTACATCTCTTCCAGCAACAATAGATCCTCCACCAGCAACGATAGACTGCCACACAAAAATCATGCAAGTCAAAGGCGCAAAAACTAAAACAGTGTATATCCTATATGCATTTGGTTAATGTGCAGGATACAGATAGTATTACATGCACAAAAAAAGAAAGAAAGGTATCAAGTCCACAGTCTCTACGATTGTTATGGAAGAAGTCCACAATAGTATTTAAAATGATTAGAATAGGCATTTAGAAGAAAGAGGGGGAGGGGAGAAAAGAAAGGGTGATCCGCTATCAGGGCTGCCATCACAGAGGAACAGAGACCATGTCCCCAAAAACTGAAAAGACAAGAAGAGGGAGAAGAGGCGCCTCTGGCTGCAGATTTAAAACTAATTTTAATAAACAGTAAAATTATTTGCAATGCACTCACACTTTTGGAGTTAAAAGAAGGCATGTAGTGTTATCCCAAATACGGCTGTCCTCGGTGTAGTTAGACCCTTCTTTGCTCCTGTCTGTGTGCGTCCTTTGATGTGTCCTCATACACCGCTTGATGGTGTTCGGCTGGCTGTGGTGGAGTTCGTCCTCAACACGAGGTTTGGGGCGCACGAAAGTCCAGGCGAAGGGTGATGACGTCACCGGAAGCAACGCGTTTCACGAGCGTGCAGGCTGTGGATAGCATGAACAGCCACACTTCTTTCTCAAGCCCTCCAGCAACAATAGATTCCCCAGCAGCCAGCATTAATTGACCCTCCAGCACACCCCAGAACCCCTTGCGATTACATACATTCAGTTCTGGAGGTGTCAGAACTGCTTTCCCACACATTCCTGAAGAAAAAAAGCCCCGATAACATCCATACCTGGAAATCAGATTTAGTTTCTATTTAATTCATTAGGGGTCAGGGGAGAATATATTGGTGGTCAGTGGGGAGAATGTTCCTTACATTGGTGGCCAGTAAGAAGAATGTTCCTTACATTGGTGATCAGTGGGAAGAATGTTCCTTACATTGGTGATCAGTGGGAAGAATGTTCCTTACATTGGTGGTCAGTGGGAAGAATGCTCCTTACATTGGTGATCAGTGGGAAGAATGTTCCTTTCATTGGTGGTCAGTGGGAAGAATGCTCCTTACATTGGTGGTCAGTGGGAAGAATGCTCCTTACATTGCTGGTCAGTGGGAAGAATGTTCCTTACATTGGTGGCCAGTAAGAAGAATGTTCCTTACATTGGTGATCAGTGGGAAGAATGTTCCTTACATTGGTGATCAGTGGGAAGAATGTTCCTTACATTGGTGGCCAGTAAGAAGAATGCTCCTTACTTGCCTTGTAGAGGGGTCAGTTGAAAATTCTGCAACTCTAACAATGCACAACTCTGTGCATGAACATTTTTAAGTTTTAAATCAATAACTAACTTACATTAACATAAAGTTAATTATGAATATGCTGCAGCAGTTAAACACATTGCAAAACATATGGTCCTTGTTTATTTGATTGATTGATAGAAACGTTGGGATTTTCAAGTCCCTCTTCTACTTATATTTGCCAGGGACTACAACCAATAAACAAACCTCCAGAAATATGTGAAGATTTTGCTGTTGTGAATAATAAGGCCAGGTTCAAGTGTTTGTGTTGCGTTAACCACACCATGCGTGTGTTATTTGTGCGTTACAATTCCATTCTTTGTGAATAGCACTCCAATGCAAAAGGTAACACACCTGCATCACAGGGCACCACAACACACTATTATGCATTGCCGTGCATTATGCGACATTGCATAAAAGGGGCAGGTACGGTCTGTGTCCACTCTGCGGTGCCTTAAGACAGTACAGGGTAACGCACCACATAATCCTTGTTAACATGTGCATTGACACACCATACAGGTGTGCTTCCCTCCCAGGAGGTCTTTTATAGCCTGATACAAATCATGGCATACAGTATCTCACAAAAGTGAGTACACCCCTCACATTTTTGTAAATATTTTTTTCTATCTTTTCATGTGACAACACTGAAGAAATGACACTTTGCTACAATGTAAAGTAGTGAGTCTACAGCTTGTATAACAGTGTAAATTTGCTGTCCCCTCAAAATAACTTAACACACAGCCATTAATGTTTAAACCGCTGGCAACAAAAGTGAGTACACCCCTAAGTGAAAATGTCCAAATTGGCCCCAAAGTGTCAATATTTTGCGTAGCCACCATTATTTTCCAGCACTGCCTTAACCCACTTGGGCATGGAGTTCACCAGAGCTTCACAGGTTGCCACTGGATTCCTCTTCCACTCCTCCATGAGGACATCACAGAGCTGGTGGATGTTAGAGACCTTGCACTTCTCCACCTTCCGTTTGAGGATGTCCCACAGATGCTCAATAGGGTTTAGGTCTGGAGACATGCTTGGCCAGTCCATCACCTTTACCCTCAGCTTCTTTAGCAAGGCAGTGGTCGTCTTGGAGGTGTGTTTGGTGTCGTTATGTTGGAATACTGCCCTGCAGCCCAGTCTCTGAAGGGAGGGGGTCATGCTCTGCTTCAGTATGTCACAGTACATGTTGGCATTCATGGTTCCCTCAATGAACTGTAGCTCCCCAGTGCCGGCAGCACTCATGCAGCCCCAGACCATGACACTCCCACCACCATGCTTGACTGTAGGCAAGACACACTTGTCTTTGAACTCCTCGCCTGGTTGCCGCCACACACGCTTGACACCATCTAAACCAAATAAGTTTATCTTGGTCTCATCAGACCACAGGACATGGTTCCAGTAATCCATGTCCTTAGTCTGCTTGTCTTCTGCAAACTGTTTGCGGGCTTTCTTGTACATCATCTTTAGAAGAGGCTTCCTTCTGGGATGACAGTCATGCAGACCAATTTCATGCAGTTTGTGGCGTATGGTCTGAGCACTGACAGGCTGACCCCCCACCCCTACAACCTCTGCAGCAATGCTGGCAGCACTCATACGTCTATTTCCCAAAGACAACCTCTGGATATGACACTGAGCATGTGCACTCAACTTTTTTGATTGACCATGGCGAAGCCTGTTCTGAGTGGAACCTGTCCTGTTAAACCGCTGTATGGTCTTGGCCACCATGCTGCAGCTCAGTTTCAGCGTCATGGCAATCTTTTTATAGTCTGGGCCAGTGATGGCGAACCTTGGCACCCCAGATGTTTTGGAACTACATTTCACATGATGTTCATGCACTCGGCAGTGTAGTTAAGCATCATAGGAAATTTAGTTCCAAAACATCTGGAGTGCCTAAGTTCGCCATCAGTGGTCTAGGCCATCTTTATGTAGAGCAACAATTCTTTTTTTCAGATCCTGAGAGAGTTCTTTACCATGAGGTGCCATATTGAACTTCCATTGACCAGTATGAGAGAGTGAGAGCGATAACACCAAATTTACCACACCTGCTCCCCATTCACACCTGAGTCCTTGTAAGGCTTAATGTACATGGGACGTTTTAACACCTACCCTAACCGATTTACTTTGACAGATAGTAAACAATGTTTTAAAACGTCTGTCTTGGCGCGTTTGCATGCCGCTTTTGCATTTAAAAGCATTTTTTTTTAAATCTTTTTTTTTTCTTCAAATAATCAAAAATGTATCTCCATTAACCATTTCAATACAGGGCATTTTCACCCCTTTCCTGCCCAGGCCAATTTTCAGCTTTCAGCGCTGTCACACTTTGAATGACAATTGCGCGGTCATACAAGACTGTACCCATATGACAATCTGCTTATTTTTTCCCCACAAACAGAGCTTTCTTTTGGTGGTATTTGATCACCTCTACGGTTTTTATTTTTTGCGCTATAAACAAAAAAACCTGACAATT
Organism: Aquarana catesbeiana; assembly: GCF_042186555.1. Taxonomy (NCBI): domain Eukaryota; kingdom Metazoa; phylum Chordata; class Amphibia; order Anura; family Ranidae; genus Aquarana; species Aquarana catesbeiana. The sequence goes on along the minus strand of NC_133332.1, from coordinate 254,865,059 downwards.
TTGAAAAAACTAAATACTTTTTACTTTTTGCTATAATAAATATCCCAATTAAAAAAAAAAAAAACATATTTCTTCCTCTGTTTAGGCCTATATGTATTCTTCTACATATTTTTGGTAAAAAAAAAATCACAATATGCCTATGTTGATTGGTTTGCGCAAAAGTTATAGCACCTACAAAATAGGGGATAGATTTATGGCATTACATAGTTAGTCAGGTTGAAAAAAGACAAGACCATCTAGTTCAACCATAAAAAAATAAATAAAAAATATCATATACCCAATCCTATACCCACAGTTGATCCAGAGGAAGGCGAAACAAACCCCAGAAAAGCATGATCCTATTTGCTACAGCAGGGGAAAATATTCCTTCCTGATCCCAGAGAGGCAATCGAATTTTCCCTGGATCAACTTTACCGATAACTGTTAGTACCCAGTTATATTATGTACATTTAGGAAGGAATCCAGGCCTTTCTTAAAGCAATCTACTGAGCTGGCCAGAACCACCTCTGGAGGGAGTCTATTCCACATTTTCACAGCTCTTACTGTGAAGAAACCTTTCTGTATTTAGAGATGAAATCACTTTTCCTACAGATGTAAAGAGTGCCCCCTTGTCCTCTGTGTTGACTATAAAGTGAATAACGCAACACCAAGTTCACTATATGGACCCCTTTTATATTTATACATGGTGATCATATCCCCCTTAATCTCCTCTTCTCAAGAGTGAATAAATTCAATTCCTCTAATCTTTCCTCATAGCTGAGCTCCTCCATGCCTCTTATCAGTTTGGTTCCCCAGTTCCAGTTCCCCCGATATCCTTTTTGAGAACTGGTGCCCAAAATTGAACTGCATATTCCAGATGAGCTCTTACTAATGATTTGAACAGGGGCAAAATGATATCTCTCTCTCTGGAGTCCATACCTCTCCTAATACAAGAAAGGGCTTAGCTCGCTTTGGAAACCGCAGCTTAGCATTGCATATTATTATTGAGCTGATGATCTACCAAAACCCCTAGATACTTCTCCAGTACAGATTACCCCAGTTGTACTCCCCCTAGTGTGTATAATGCATGCATATTCTTAGCCCCCAAGTGCATAACTATTCACATTTATACAGCGATCAGTGCTAAAAAAAATGCCAGGTCAGGTACTGATGTTGGATGAGAAGACCTGATTCCAAAGGTGTTCAGTAGGAATGAGATCAGGTACTGATGTTAAATGAGAAGACCAGATCCCAAAGATGTTCAGTAGAGTTGAGGTCAGATCCTACAGTTGGCTGAGAAGACATGATTCCTAAGGTGTTCAGTAGGGTTGAAGTCAAGTACTGATCCCAAAGGTGTGCAGTAGGGGTAAGGTCAGGTACTGATATTGGACAAGAAGACCTGATCTCAAAGGTGTTCAGTAGGAATGAGGTCAGGTACTGATGTTGGATGAGAAGACCTGATCCCAAAAATGTTCAGTAGGGTTGAGGTCAGGACAGGTACTAGTGTTGGATGAGAAGACCTGATCCCAAACCTGTTCAGTAGGGTTGAGGTCAGGACAGGTACTAGTGTTGGATGAGAAGACCTGATCCCAAAAATGTTCAGTAGGGTTGAGGTCAGGACAGGTACTAGTGTTGGATGAGAAGACCTAATCCCAAATGTGTTCAGTAGGGTTGAGGTCAGGGTTCTCTGCAGGCCACTTGCATTCCTAAACAACGCATTTTAAAGATGTGGAAACTTGAATCTTGATTTCGCTCACTGCACTTCTTAGGTGAAAGTTGAATAAAGAAAAAAAAAACTCTTGGTGTATTTAGGGTAATTAATTTAATTAAATTTTCTTTTCATGTTTTTTGTTTATTAGATTATTTCTGTACTTTCACTTTATATTTTTCAATTAACATTTTATTTAATCACCGGCTGTTTTTCCTTTCTGCAGATTAATGTTCACTTTCTTTCTTCCTATATCCACTCTCAGGTCATCACATCAAATTAATTCAAGAACTACCTCATTCTCGACCCAAAAGACATATCCTACCACCATAAGTTTATACTGTAGCAGAAAAAAACCCATAAAAATGTAGGGGAAATCCCTGAGATCAGAACGTAAATCACTCAGCAACAACAGAAATTATAACTACCCGGATAGTAGCTTTCTGTTTTATACAATGGGGTTGATTTACTAAAACCGGAGAGTGCAAAATCTGGTGCAGCTGTGCATAAAAGCCAATCTGTTTCCAGGTTTTTTTGGCAAAGCTTTATTGGACAAGCTGAAGTCAGAAGCTGATTGGCTACCATGCACAGCTCCACCAGGATTTTGTACTCTCCAGTTTTAGTAAATCAACCCCAGTATATTAACACTATTTTCCTAAAAAATAATGAGGGACCATTTGTTGGCATAAAATCAGGTTCAGGATACTTGAAAGGAGTTTCTGTAACTCTTTGGATCCTTTAACACTCTGTCTACCAGGGCATTTTTTTTTAAAAATGTTCACATATGTTAAAATATGCATTTTTTCCTATAAATTACTTTAAATAAATATATATTCTCTGAAAGCAGAGACACTGGTGGTAGTTGCATTTCATTATGTTGCATGATATTTGCACAGCTACTTATCAAATATGTGTTTTGAGGAGCAAACACACTAAAATGATTGGAGCCGGAGTGCGTTCCACCAAAACCAAAAGCTAGAAATTACTTCAGTTACAGCTCCGATGCATTTTGTCCATCAAGTCGAAACTTGTTAGAGCGTGCTTTGCTGCAGGTGACGTCATTATCGGCTTCCCGTTTCGGTGGAACGTGCGTCAGCTCCAGGGAGGTTGTTGTGGAGCGGCGACCTCTCCCCCTAGAGGAATCAGCTGTTTATTCTTGGTGCCTGGAATATAGTAGCACAATATTATGTGAATGCACATTTGTTTTTTTATATATTTAATTCAATAAAAGTTTAGTGGTTTAATATGATGAGCCCTCTCTTGTGGCCTGGTTGTTTCTACAGTACATGATCCTGGTCTGACTAGAGGAAAGGAGCTAGTGGTGATTCAGGTAGAGAAGGGATCTTTCTACTGGCAGATGATTCATCTAAAGTGCTGTGAGACCTTTCTGTGCAACCTGTTTCGTTCCGAATCTAAACTTGGATGAATTTCTGGTTATTAAGAGATTCGCATATATCCGAATATATCCGTAAAAAATAAAAATGCAGAGACAGTTTTTGAGTAATCCTTTATTAAAAAAAAAACAAAAGCAATATCCCCCAAAGTAAATCTAGCATCAATCACGATAAACGCCACTGACGACCCGAAAAAAACAAAACAGGTCCGCACCCTACAAAGGTAGACAGAAATCCAAATCCTTTGGCAGATAAAACAACCCCCTTATATGCATTTCATCTGTGCATTCAGCTGCTGGCCTAAAGTTCAGATTTAATGATCATGATTTAGAAAAATTCAAGGCGTTCTCCGAATGGCCTATAACATATATAGCTGGCTACTCTGAGTACTCTTGACAAAAATTTATTGGCTACATATATGACACAGTGTCCAAGATTCTAATGTTCTACGGCTTACACAGCCTTCCTCAAAGCCCATACATATTCTATTTATTGTATTTTTATTTTATTTTTTTATTCCTATTAAGTAATGATTCCGTATCAATACTTGATTGCACTATATTATATATACACATACACACACGATATATATAATTACATACACACTTGTTTTTTTTTCTCTTTATACATTCCTATAATATTTATTTTACACACTCTATTAAAATGATTTCCAAATGATGCTTTTAGTTACCTTTTTTTCATTTCTATATACTTATGTATATTTTTATATATCTTTTTGTACACCTCTGTGTTTCTGATAAATAGCCCTAAAGAAGGGGGAGTCTTTATTCCCCCGAAACACGTTAGCTTGTCATAGTTGTTAAACGCTCCAACTCACCTTCCAATTAGTACTTACTGGATACCGGCCACTCCTTTTTGTCAAGAGTACTCCTAGTAGCTGGCTATACTGTATATGTTATGGGCTTTTTGCCTTGGCAGTAGAATGCCCCAGCCAGGGCACTGGTCTCCAGCTTGTGAATCTTGAATATAGCAGGTGCGATTGGGTAAGATTTATGTTCTCCAAATGGCAGCCATGCCAAGTGAGCAGCACATTGTGGTTACTATGCAGAAGGGAAGAAAGCGAGGCACAGTAGCTGGAAGACCGCAACCATCAGTGTAAACACTCGGACCTTCCTACAGAGGTCCATCTGGTATTACATCTGCATACTTACATTGGGCTAAGCTGGAAAATATATTATCCCTGGAGTTCAGTTTTAACACTTTTAGGAGAAGTGTAAATCTCAGTCTTTTTGGGTAAGCCAGTTTTAAAATATGGAATCCCTGAAAGAGTCAATGCCAGGTACAACTATTAAATTCCAGGTTTATCAAAACAGAAGGTCTTCCAAGCCTTTCAGTTCATTTTCCTTAAAAAAAAAAAAAAAAAAAAAAGAGTAGAAAAGTAAGTGCCCTGTCAGCATGCTGCAGAGAAGGACCCTGTCACAGTGTGGAGTCAGGCTCAGAAGTCAGTGGCTGTAGCAGTTGAGATATTTACAAGTAGTCAGCTGGATGAATACACAAACAGATCACTTAGCAGATGACACCAGCTCACCAGAGGAGCAGGGTCTAAGCATCAGCGGATCTTCACTAGAGCTCCTAATGGTGGAGATGAATTTCACTGCATGCCAATGCCAGGTCGTGGCCCTCAGGATTGCCCCAGCAGGGAGAGAGCAAGCGGGAGGCAGGTAGCAGACACAGCAGAGGTCGCAGGTTCAAACTCAGGTCCTGACAGACACTCTGCTCTCGTTGTGGAAGCAGTGGTCTCTCTTCAGAAGCCCAACAAGCCCCCGTTAAGACAGCCCTTCAGCAAAAAACATGAGCTTTGTTGCTTGTGGTCATAATTCTGATTCCACAAGAGGTGGAGGGTTTTGAACCCCATTGAGACAGGGCTAAAGTTCTCTAATCAGCATGGATCATGAGCTTTGTTGTCTGTAGATTTATAGATCGGACTCAGCAGGAGGTGGAGGGTATTGAACCTCTGCACAGAACTTTCTGCTATTACATAGTGAGCAAGATTCCTTCTCTGCAGGGTGCTGGTAGGGGACTTTTCTGTTTAAGTTGTGGCTGCGTTCTAAAGAACTGTAAGACATTGAACATGATTTGTCTGGAATGTATTTAGCTGAACATCAGATAAATCATATTAATATCCTTGTGCCAACAGTATCCATAAAAACATAATGACAGGAAATATTTTTTAGCAAAGTGCTAATTGTAGTCAATTGGTGCTTCCAGTTACCTCTAACCATTCATGGCCACTCGAATAACCACCTCAGGCTTGCTCTTTTACATTCAACCTCCCTTTCTAAATAAATCCTTGTGACAGGCCCTGGACACCCCAACTGGGTATCTCCGGCAAGAAACTGCTTCCCAAGCTCTGGAACATGAGGCAAGTGACTATAGCTGTAGCTACCCCAAAGAACCAGACAAACCGGTTTTTGGAGTAAACAAGTGCAACTGCTTTATTAGAGAAACAAACACACAGAATTTATACAGAAAAAAAATCAAATAAGAGCCAACCACATTATCACAGACAATGCCCACTTCAGACAGTCCGGTGCCCACATAGGAATACATTATACATAGGAAGCCATACATTACAATGATAGTTTTTTTTGAGGAATCCTGAGGGAGCGGCGGCAGCCCTGGGATACCATTTGATAGCCCCAGACCCAAAAGCAACATGTTCCGTGGATGGGGTCGGAGTGACAACTGGTTAAAGGTACCTGGGTGGCATTCATGGCGTAAACAGGCAACAGTTCCATAGCTGTGGTTTCCAAGCCCTGGGGGGATGTAACTTTGATATATCGAGGTTCCCTCTCAGTAACCACCCCAGCCCATGCCCCACCAAAAGGAGAACATAGTCCCAAAAAAGCATCATGGCAGAACAATGGGCCTCCTAGTTAAAAGCCTTGTTAAGCATGTGGTACCCAAATGGTTGGTGTTTTTGCCATGTTTGATGTGCCTGAGACACAGTTTGCAGATAGCAACAGTGCGATCTGCTGCATATGTGCTGAAAAAGGCCCAGACAGCTGAGCTGGGGAGTGGGCCAGGAGATAACAGCTGCAGAATGTTATGGAATAGGGTGGCTGTCCTCTACTCTTTCTTGATATCGGCCTCCTTATGGTTGTGCCGCCTCACCTTCAGTTTCCTCCTCTGCTCTATCTGGCACCCAAGTCACATCAGTGACCACATCATCATCATCATCTCCATCATTACCACTGGAGACAACTTGGCAATACGCTGTGGCTTGGGGAACATGAATGTCAATTTGTCTACCAGTGTTCCTCCCTCTCTCTAGGCTCATGTTCCTATCATTTTCAACCTCAGAACCAACATCTGAATCCAGTAATGGCTAGGCATCATCAAGGAGCAAGTGGCTGACGCTGTGGTCAAATAACTCAGCTGACGCTGTGGTCAAATAACTCAGCTGACTCAATGGCTGATGTTGGGGCTATGGCAGGAATAGATGTGGACAAGGAGGCAGGTTTATCCACTGTGGCAACTGCAGGGGACTGCACACTTGTTTCTGCTTGCGCGACAGAGGATGAGGAGGATGAGGAAGGTTTAGTAAGCCAGTCCACCACCTCCTCTGCATGCTGTGGCTGGCTAGCACAGGAAAACTCACTAAACAGAGGAAATGATGCCCTGCCTGAGGACTGACCACCACGTCCACCTTTGCCTGTGAACACATTTGTTGCTGGCCCCCTTACAGTGCCAAGGGAATGTCTGCCTCTCCTTGTTGTCCTCCCAGAAATTATTGGGAGGGAGGGGGTGGTGCTTATAAGCAAATGTAAAGATGAAATTGAAATCTGTACGTAGATGCACTTTAATCAATGTAAAGAGGTGTTTGGTGCACTTTAATTTGAGTATTCACACTACACAGACACACTCCACGGATACACTATAATATACTGCAATATAATGCGCTAAATGTACAGTGACGCACAGAACTATATGGCGTTAAACTGACAGTAACGCACTGAAAACGATATGGCGTTAAACTGGCAATAATGCACACAGAACTATATGGCGTTAAACTGGCAGTAACGCGCGCAAAACTGTATGGCGTTAAACTGGCAGTAACGCACACAAAATGATATGGTGTTAAACTGGCAGTAACGCACACAGAAATAAATGGCGTTAAACTGGCACTAACGCAATCAAATAGACGATGTTCAACCGTCACTACACTGACTCGATCTGAACTGTCCCTACTCTAGCTATACACTAATGTAAAGATTACTGACACGGTCTCACTACACTACACTAAAACTATCTGAGCTGTCCCTACTCTAGCTGCACACTATGCAAATCACTATTGAAAGAATACTTTTATACTGTGGGGCGGGAATGAGCCATGATTAGGTAAAGTCATGATGACAGTGTCCAATCATGACTCTGACAGTGCTCTGTGCCCTGATTGGCTGAAGCTTTCACTGCTTCAGCCAATCAGGGCTTGCAATGCACTGTTCAGCGTCGCAATGCATTGTGGTCGGTTCGGGGGTCGTTCGACCATTTGTTCGGCTGTTCGCCAAACGCCCGCACAACGAAAGTTTGGCCTGAACTTATGCTTGGGCCGAGCCGTTCGCCCATCCCTAACCAACATCACCACCACCCAAGGCCCAATTTTTCTGCTCCTGTTTACAAGGGGCATGTAATTACAATTCTTGATATAAAATTTCACAGCAGGGCCCGTTCCTGCGCCCAACAAGAGTAACTGTGAGGGCTTACAGTGTTCTGGTACCACCAACACCTAATGCCCAATTTTCTCCAGAGTATATAGGGCAGGCGGGGGTACCCTCATGCTATGTTTTGAACATTTGGGTGCGGGGTTCCCCTTAATATCCATACCAGACCTGAAGGGCCTGGTATGGATTTTGGGGATGAGATCCACCCCATTTTTTTGGTATTTTTGGTATTTGGTATTTTAAACCGACAAAACATTACAGCCGCAAGCAGTTTTAAATTAAATTTTTTCCTTTAGAAATTTCATTTTGCTGTGGCACTGTTCTAAACATGAGAAAGATGTGCTGCTTTACAGGCATACTAAGGACACCCCCGGCACCATATTTAAAGGAATAATTAATTATTTTTGTTTCACTTTAACCACTTGCCGACCAGCGCACACCAATGTACGTCAGCAGAATGGAACTGGAAGGCAAAAGGGTGTACAGGTACGTCCCCTTTAAGAAGCGGTGATGCGAGCGCGCGGTCTCCGTGACTGTGACCGCGGGTCCTGCGGACTCGATGTCCACCAGGTGCCCACGATCGTGTCACGGAAAGGAAGAACGGGGAGATGCTTATGTAAACAAAGCATTCCCCGTTCTGCCTAGTGACAGGACAGTGATCTACTGCTCTCTGTGATCGAGAGAAGTGATTACTGTCCTGTGTGTTCAAGCCCAGCCCCCTCACAATTAGAATCACTCCCTAGGACACACTTAACCCCTTCACTGCCCCCTAGTGGTTAACCCCTTCACTGCCAGTGTAATTTACACAGTAATAAATACATTTTTAATCGCACTGATCACTGTATAAATGACAATGGTCCCAAAAATGTGTCAAAAATGTCTGATGTGTTCGCCATAATGTCGCAGTTCTGATAAAAATCACAGATCGCCGCCATTACTAATAAAAAAAATTAAAAATAAAAATGCCATAAAACTATCCCCTATTTTGTAGATGCTATAAATTTTGCGCAAACCAATCATTATACGCTTATTGTTATTTTTTTTTACCAAAAATATGTAGAAGAATACATATCGGCCTAAACTGAGGAAAAAAAATGTTTTTTTTTATATATTTGTGGGGGATATTTATTATAGCAAAAAGTAAAAAATAATGGTTTTTTTTTCAAAATTGTCACTCTTTTTTGTTTACAGCGCAAAAAAAAAAAAACACAGAGGCGATCAAATACCACCAAAAGAAAGCTCTATTTGTGGGAAAAAAAGGACGTCAATTTTGTTTGGGTACAGCATCGCATGACCGCGCAATTGTCAGTTAAAGCGGTGCAGTGCCGAATCGCAAAAAACGCTCTAGTCTTTGGGCAGCCAAATGGTCTGGGGCTGAAGTGGTTAAGCATTATTAAAATCACTGCTTCTGAAAAAAAGAGACATTTTTTAAACTTTTTTTTGCATTGATACATGTCCCCTGGGGCAGGACCCGGGTCCCCAAATACTTTTTATGGAAATAACTTCCATATAAGCCTTTAAAATTAGCACTTTTGATTTTTCACGTTCTTGTCCCATAGATTTTAACAGTTTTCGAACAAATTATTTTCCTGTTCGCATGTTCTGCTGCGAAACCGAACCAGGGGGTGTTTGGCTCATCCCTATTGCCAACCAGACACTGCAGTTATACTGTCGCAGGCTGCGCAAACCGCCATAGGTGTACGCCAGTCCCCTTAATTGCGATAGGCCACCTGCGATCGCTCCACAGAGAGGCAGAATGGGGGATCTGTCAATTTAACCAAAAGATCCCCATTCTTCAGGGGAGTAGAGAGAGATCATCTGTTCCTAGTGATCAGGAACAGCGATCTCGCTCTACTCCCAGTCAGTCCACCCCCCTCCAGTTAGAACCACCACCCTAAGGAATACTTAACCCCTTGATCGCCCCCTAGTATTAACCCCTTCTCTGCCAGTGCCATTTATACAGTGATCAATAGCTATTTTTAGCTCCGATCACTGTAATAATGTAACTGGTCCCAAAAAAGTGTCAAAAGTGTCCGATATGTCCCACTAAAAAAAAATCGCTGATCACCGCCATTACTAGTAAAAAAAAAAAAAAATAATAATAAAAATGCCATAAATCTATCCCCTATTTTGTAGATGCTATAACTTTTATAGCGCAAAAAATAAAAACCACAAAAGTGATCAAATACCACCAAAAGAAAGCTCTAAATGTGGGGAAAAAAAGGACATCAATTTTTTTTGGGTACAACATCACACGGCTGTGAGGTTGTCATTTAAATCGACACAGTGCCGTATCGCAAAAAATTCCCTGGTCATTAAGGGGGTAAATTCTGAAGTGGTTAAAGGATTTTTTCATTTTTATTGTTTCACTTTAAGCATCATTAAAATCACCGCTCCTTTAAACCCAATCTTTTTTAAAAGGTTTTTTTTTGGCATTAGTACATGTCCCCCAGGGCAGTACCGGGCCCCCATACCCTTTTTGTGGCCAATATCTTGCATATAAGCCTTAAAAATGGGGACTTTTGATTTTGCAAGTTCAGGTCCTATAAATTTCAATAGGGTTTGTGGGTCAGGCCTAAACTTTTGCAGTGTTTGAGAGTTCTGCCGGAAACCGAATCAGTGGGTCTTCGGTTCATCTCTAATAACAAAGTAGAAAATGTTTTTTTTTTTTCAAATTTTTTGTTTATATAATAAAAAATAAAAACCCAGTGGGGATCAAATACAGCACCACCAAAAGAAAGCTCTATTTCTGTGAAAAAATGATATACAGTGATGACATGATTGACAGTTAAAGTAGCAAATCGCTGAAAATGTCCTGGTCATGAAGGACTGTGGTGGAGAACTTTGTCACATGGTGTGAGGTTAATCGTCCGTATCTAAATGTGACTAAGACAAAGGAAATCATTACATGGAGAGGGCAGGAACAGTTAACCCTTAGCACCACATCCCAAATTAAAAAATGCAAAAATGAAGGGAATGGGGTAAAGTTACCCCAGGGACTTTAAAGGTGCTTACAATATCGGGTAGACACGGGTAAAGAAGTGTATGCAAGGTCTGAACTACATAAAATAATCTTTTATTCAAATTTATTATACAAAATATCAAAACGGTTAAAAACAACCAATCTCTCAATCTCTATAATACAATTATAACAGAGGTATTGGAAGAAACCACTCAATAAATACCACTCGACATGTTTCGCTCAATTCGTGAGCTTCATCAGGATTTTTGGTATATATGTGGCATACTGGAGATGAGAGAGACAGAATACAAATCAGATGGTAAAGAAACAAATACAATGAATATGCTTATAAAGTTTAAAAAGCACAGAGGATTGTTGCATACACAGAAGAAAAATTCAATCATTAAGTTTAAGCAAATATCTATAGTGAAACTTAGTTTAACAAAAATGAATAAATTGCAGTAGCCATATATATATGAGCCCACGCAGTGGCAATTACCACTGTTTGGGCCAATGTAGTAAAGAGTTAAATCATCATAAATGAGACTTGCTTACCAAGCCAATCGAGAATTGAAGATGGGTAACGTAAAAATTGTAGATACAGGAACACAGTGGTTCACATTCAAGAATAACTGGATAAATCTCCACCGCCTGGACCTCAAAGGAACTGGTAGTGGTTTTCAGAAAGAGGAAGCCACCAGTGACCCCAATCTCTAACTGAGCAGTGGATGTGGAGGTAGTAGGGAGTTACAAGTATCTGGGGATGCATATAGATAATAAGCTGGGCTGGAGCAAGAACACTGAGGTGCTCTATATGGCCAGAGCCACCTCTACTTTTTGAGGAGACTGAGGTCCTTTAACTTCTGCCGGATGATGCTGAAGATGTTTTATGAGTCTGTGGTGGCCAGTGCTCTCCTGTATGCAGTGGCATGCTGGGGAAGCAGGCTTATGCCGCGTACACACGATCAGAATTTTCGTCTGAAAAACCTTGGATGTTTTTTCTGATGGAATTCCGCTCAAGCTTGGCTTGCATACACATGGTCACACAAAAGTTCTCTGAACTTTCGACCGCCAAGAACGCTGTGAAGTACAACACGTACGACGGCACTAGAAAAGGGAAGTTCCATACGAAGCGTGCCACCCTTTGGGCTCCTTCGGCTAATCCAGACCGAGCGCTTCCATCTCGTACTTGATTCTGAGCATGGGTGTTTTTTTGCGCGTCTGAATTGCATACAGACGAACGGAATTTCCGATAGGAACTTTTTCCGACGGAAAGATAGAGAACCTGCTCTTAATCTTTTGCTGGCAGAAATTCCGCCAGCAAAAGTCCGATGTTGCATACACATGGTTGGAATTTCCGACCGATCGCGTGTACGTGGCATTAGGGTGTCCGACACCAACAGACCCAACAAACTGATTCGCAAGGCCTGTGATGTTGTTGGATTGGAATTGGAGTCTTTTACAACAGTGTTGGAGAGGAGAATGTTGTTGAAGTTCCGTTCTATCTTGGACAACTCCTCCCACCCAATCCTCAATACGCAGGTCAGTCTGCGGAGTACCATCAGTGACAGATTGTTACAACCACAATGCACCACAGAGAGACACAGGAAATCATCTTTGCCTGTGGCGATCAAGATACAGTGCCTTGCAAAAGTATTCACCCCTTTGGCATTTTTCGTGTTTTGTTGCCTCACAACCTGGAGTTAACATGGATTGTTTGAGGATTTGCATCATTTAATTTACAGAGCATTCCCACAACTTTGAAGATTTTTTTATTGTGAAGCAAACAACAAATAGGACAAAATAACAGAAAAAGTCAATGTGCATAACTATCCACCCCCCTAAAGTCAATACTTTGTAGAGCCACTTTTTGCAGCTATCACAGCTCCAAGGAACTTTGGATAGGTCTCTATGACCTTGCCACATCTTATCACTGGGATTTTTGCCTATTCCTCCTTGCAAAACTGCTCCAGCTCCTTCAAGTTGGATTGTTTGCACTTTTGAACAGCAATCTTTAAGTCTGACCACAGAATTTCTATTGGATTGAGGTCTGGGCTTTGACTAGGCCATTCAAACACATTTACATGTTTCCCCTTAAATCACTTAAGTGTTGCTATAGCAGTGTGTTAGGTGTCATTGTCTTGCTGGAAAGTGGACCTCCGTCCTCGCCTCAAATCACACACAGAGTGGTACAGGTTTTGCTCAAGAATATCCCTGTATTTAGCACCATCCATCTTTCCCTCAACCCTGACCAGTTTCCCAGCCCGCTGAAAAACATCACCCAAAGAACATGGTGTTCTTTGGGTGATGTGTTGAGTTTGCGCCAGACATAACGTTTTCTTTGATGGCCAAAAAGTTAAATTTTAGTCTCATCAGACCAGAGCACCTTCCTCCATACATTCTTGGAGTCTCCCACATGCATTTTCGCAAACTCAAAATGTACCATTTTGTTTTTTGCTCAAAGCAATGGCTTTCTTCTGGCCACTCTGCCATAAAGCCCAACTCTATGGAGCGTACGGCTTATTGTCATCCTATGTACAGATACTCCAGTCTCTGCTGTGGACCTCTGCAGCTCCTCCAGGGTTACCTTAGGTCTCTGTGCTGCCTCTGTGATTAAGGCCCTCCTTGCCCGGTCCATGAGTTTTGGTGTGCGGCCATCTCTTGGCAGGTTTGCTGTTGTGCCATGTTCTTTCCATTTGGTTATGATAGATTTGATGGTGCTCCTAGGGATCATCAAAGATTTGGATATTTTTTTATAACCTAACCCTGACTTGTACTTCTCAACAACATTGTCCCTTACTTGTTTGGAGAGTTCCTTGGTCTTCATGGCAGTGTTTGGTTAGTGGTGCCTCTTGCTTAGGTGCTGCAGCCTCTGGGGCCTTTCAAAAAGGTGTGTATATGTAATGACAGATCATGTGACACTTAGATTGCACACAGGTGGACATCATTTCACTAATTAAGTGACTTCTGAAGGTAATTGGTTGCACCAGAGCTTTTTATGGGCTTCATAACAAAGGGGGTGAATATTTCTGAAAAATAGTTTTATGTATATATTTTTCTAATTTTACTTCACCAACTTAGACTATTGTGTTCTGATCCATCACATATAATTCAGATTAAAATAGGTAAAAAGCCAAGGGGGGCAATACTTTTGCAAGGCACTGTATATAATTCTTTTCTGTGAGGGCTGGAGGTGAAGATTTAATTCTAATTGTTGATGATCAGGATTTTGTGTTATTTATAGTATGTTGGTATTGTGTTGGTTATTATCTGGGGTGATGTTAGAGAAAATGGTGTATTATTTGTATTTGGTAGTTTGCTTGTTATTTGAATCTGTTTTATTTATTCTATGTTGTATTTTAATTGCATGGCTGTGTTATTTGTAGTGTAGTTTTAATGTGGTTATTTGGTGTTAATGGCTGTTATTGGTAATTTTGTTGTATTTTTGCATCTTGTTCAGTCTAGTGTTGTGATCCTGTGTTGTCTTTGTTAAATGTGTCTGTTTCGTAACAACTGCCCTTTATTAATTAAGTATTGCTGTAATATAAGTATTCTGTAAAACCTTCTAGAGGTCAAGTGGTTAAATAAAAAAAAAAAAAATTAACTTTGGTAAGAAAAAAATAAAAATCAGAAGATATCCATTAACATTTATCACCAAACGAAGGTCCAATATTTCCTAAAAGAAAAGTAGCGATACGTTATGTACAGTTTCACCAACACCAAAGGCGCAGAACTGTTTTCAGACCTTAGGATTTGTTTTACCTTCATCCTTAAGGGGTTAAGCTGCCTAAAAGTAAAATAAGTTTCCCTTCTGAGTTTCCACTCATCTAAACTTAGAGTTCACGCATGGATTGTAAACCGTACGCTATGCGAAAAAAGTCAATTTAAAAAAAAAAACAACTTGGTATTTGCTTTAATAACTTTGTACAAGAATGACTGTACTTTCCAACAATGCCACATGAAAAAGTTTTAAGTGGCAAAACAGAAAAGCCAGTTTAATAAAAACACAGCGCACGTTCTAAATCTCTTCGCAGTAGGAGAGTGAACTTCTGGGGATGTTTCTTCAATGCTGACCCAGGGTCCTCTCTTCTTCTTGCCCGGTCGGACTTTTGTCTCGCTGAAAGGAATTCCGAGCACTTTATTCTCAAATTTAGCGTTGGTGGCTCTCTAACAAGGCTCGCAGGCTACCCACTTTACAAACAAATTGACTTCAAAACATTTTTTTTTCTCCATGTTTACACCATTTGATCCCGCGAGGCATTTTTCTAAATAACAACTCATTACTTTTTTTTTCGCCGGGCCCTAAAGCTAAAAGCTTTGTATGTAATTGGGCATTGTTATAAAAAGCCTGGGAGTTAGACTGGGTTTGGTTAAGTGAAAAGAGTTGCTAATTGTGTTGGTACCATGCAGGGCAATTGTAAACTCTTTAAGGAATTTTTTTTTTTTTTGCTCATGGTTTTCATTAGTGGTGACTGACGCAGGACCCACACGTTTGCCTTTTTGAGTTTTAACTTGTTGGTAATTATTAAAAAAAAAAAAAAAATAGTGACTTTTGCCACATTTCCTACAAATGTGACATTTCCCAGATTTTATAACTGGATAATGACTGTGTTTGAACCTTAAAAGACTTAACATCTGCAGTATCTGTCTTTTGTTTCGATTCTGGACATAGAACCAGTGTTCAATGCTCTTAAGAAATTACGTACTTCAGAGGCTTGAATAGGATTCAAAACATATCACTGTACTCTTTAATGTCTCAGAGAATTCTCGCTAAGGTCCTTGTGTTTTCCTAAATTGGCCAAATCCGGGTCACACAGATCGTTCAATTGTCCAATTAGCCAAACGTACTGCTAATTATTACCTAGTTTGTAGATGTTTTCGCAGTTTGGCTCTTGTGCCGTATAATGCATTCTTTCCTGGAATCTGGCCGAAGACAAACATTTCAAATTATAGGCCACTGGGTCAAACTGGTAGCAACATCTCTTTATTAAAATCTCACTGAGCATACTTCTTATGCATCCTTTTTTAAATTAAAATGATGATTTTTTTTTTATTATTTTTATTTTTTTATTTTTTTTTATTAAAAACCTAAATTTATAAGGCATGTTGGTGTATAATCGGTTGAAAAAATAAAGTTCATATAGCTCAACCAATAAGCAGATATAAATGATTTTTAATAATAAGAAAAACCAAGCACAAACAGAAATGGGATTTTGTAGGTGTAGAGTCCTTCTCTCAAAATAAATTTACAAACACATATGAATAAAAAACAACTATTTTATTACACCATCACGTTAAAATTATTTGGGGTACAACCCCCTTAAAAACCATATTTTGTTGTAAACAGCAAAAATTATAGTAATATAAGAAACACATGCACATGTATCTATGAGGGATGTGACTTTGGGGAGTCTATTGCATAGTGCATTGAAGACCAATAAACACCGTCCAGTGTTGGTATCTTTGTTCAGTGTTTAGAAGTATTTACTTACAGTACATGGGGAGTGCCTCCTGGGGGGGGGCTGTAAAGTTGTATGTGTTACCACTATATATGGTTTTTAAGGGGGTTGTACCCCAACTCATTTTGACATGATGATGTAATAAAATCATTTTTATGCATATGTGTTTGTAAGTTTATTCCGAGAGAATGACCCAACACCTCCAAAAGCCCATTTCTTATTGTGCTTGGGTTTTCTATATACATTATCTCACAAAAGTGAGTACACCCTCACAAATTTTGTAAATATTTTATTCTATCTTTTCATGTGACAACACTGAAGAAATGACACTTTGCTACAATGTAAAGTAGTGAGTGTACAGCTTGTATAACAGTGTAAATTTTCTGTCCCCTCAAAATAACTCAACACACAGCCATTAATGTCTAAACAGCTGGCAACAAAAGTGAGTACACCCCTAAGTAAAAATGTCCAAACTAGGCCAAAAGTGTCAATATTTTGTGTGGCCACCATTATTTTCCAGCTCTGCCTTAACCCTCTTGGACATGGAGTTCACCAGAGCTTCACAGGTAGCCACTGGAGTCCTCTTCCATTCCTCCATGACGACATCACGGAGCTGGTGGATGTTAAAGACCTTGCGCTTCTCCAGCTTCCATTTGAGGATGCCCCACAGATGCTCAATAGGGTTTAGGTCTGGAGACATGCTTGGCCAGTCCAACATCTTTACCCTCAGCTTCTTTAACAAGGCAGTGGTGGTCTTGGAGGTGTGTTTATGGTCATTATCATGTTGGAATACTGCCCTGCGGCCCAGTCTCTGAAGGGAGAAGATCATGCTCTGCTTCAGTATGTCACAGTACATGTTGGAATTCATGGTTCCCTCATTGAACTGTAGCTCCCCAGTACCGGCAGCACTCATGCAGCCCCAGACCTTGACACTCCCACCACCATGTTTGACTGTAGACAAGACACACTTGTCTTTGTACTCCTCACCTGGTTGCAGCCACATACGCTTGACACCATCTGAACCAAATAAGTTTATCTTGGACTCATCAGACCACAGGACATGGTTCCAGTAATCCATGTCCTTAGTCTTCTTGTCTTCAGCAAACTGTGGGCTTTTCTTTTGCATCATCTTTAGAAGAGCCTTCCCTCTCAGGATGCAGTGTTGAATAATACAACTGAATCTATTATTGATTTATTTTGGACATTTTTAATGACAATTTTAATGACAATTTCTTAATAAACAAATAAAAAAATATAAAATTAAAAAAATATATATAAAAAAATCACCATCCTCAAAATTCTAAAGCCACGGGAAGTCAATAAATCCTAAAAAAGGATTGTCCAATTTTCTCCAAAAAGATTAAAAAAAAAAAATTCTTCCTGATCCAAGAAAATCAGATATCCCATGGATCAATTTTTAAAAGTTAACTCCACTTTCATAGGAAAAAAAAATAGCATCTGCAATTGCTACACAAGCCATGTTCTAATTTAATATTTTTTTTAAATGTACCTTTTACTGTTATAAAAATATGATAATAATAACATTCATACTAACAATAAGAATAACAATAGCAGTAATAACAATAAAAATAATCATTTTCTGTAAAATTGAATGCAATATGTCAACCGGGATGCATTCTGTACACGGACGGTGAACAGAACACCTCCAGAAATGTCATTTTTTGCTTGTGTGATTGACTCACTGATTTTCCCAGAAGTCTGAACTAAGTCAGATTTTAGGTATCCCCTGCAATAGGAATTTAAGTTTTGGTGAGATACTCACTAAGGCGTAAATACTCCTAAAGGGATGCAGACACTGCAACTTTTCTCATCAGAATGCTACGAGTGCACCAGGTAATTATAATGGACCAGACCCTCCCATTTAGAATCAGTCTGAACTCAGTCTGCTATTTCTCAACAGCCATTTCTTCACAGCAACTTACAGTAGGCATCTGCAACAAAGTTTGTTAAAATCCCCGCAATGTGTATTGATCACCCAGATGGGATTCTTTCTTGTCTCAACAAAGTAGATTTACCAATAAGTTTTCAGGACAAGTTTTCAAGGTGTTTTTTTTACTTCTTTACTGCTTGGACCTTAGAACAGGGGTCTCAAAACTATGCCCTGAAAGCCACATCCAGTACAAGTTGTTATGGGGCCTGAAGCAACTATCTATGAATATTTTCTAGCTGTCAGTGGATGTGGATATGTAGAATTGGAGAGAATTGGACCATGCTTTATTGGGGTTTTTTGCTTTCCGATCAACTATGGGTGTGGAATGGTGTATTCAAGTTTTTTTTTTTTATTATTGGTTGAACTGGATTGACTAATGCCTTTCTTCAACCTAACTACGTAACTATGCAGCCAGATACCCATGACCCTCCCTCAAGTCTCCAGTGCAGATTCCCCAAACCTTTGCTGTGGGTATTTGCTAGGACTGTTGGTGCTTTTGCTGGTTTGACTTGCCCTTAGTATTTACAGGAGGGCCACACTTCTCTTTTTACTGTGCAAATCATTTAGTGAAGGGGGTATGGTAGTGTGGGGTTGTTTTTGAGTGGTCAGGCTTGGCCCCTTAGCTCCAGTAATGGGAAAGCGTCAGCATACCAAGACATTTTTGGCATTTTCATGCTCCCAACTTTGTGGGAACAGTTTGGGGATGGCCCCTTCCTGTTTCAACATGACTGCGCACCAGTGCACAAAGCAAGGTCCATAAAGAAGACATGGATGAGCGTGTTTGGGGTGGAGGAACTTGACTGACCTGAACAGAGTCCTAACCTCAAGCCGATAGAACGCCTTTAGGATGATTTATAGGGGAGATTGCGAACCAGACCTTCTCGCCAACATTAGTGCCTGACCCCACAAATGCTCTTCTGGAAGAATGGTCTAACATTCCCATAGACACACTCCTTAACCTTGTGAACAGCCTTCCCAGAAGAGTTGAAGCTGTTATAGCTGCAAAGGGCTGGCCAACTCAATATTGAACCCTACGGACTAAGACTGGGATGCCATTAAAGTGCATGTGCATGTAAAGGCAGGCATCCCAATACTTTTGACAATATAGTGTAGCTCTGATGGGAGTCTATCCCCCATTTTGGGAGGTCTTACTATGAAGAAACCTTTCTGTCTGTGGAGGTTAAATGCCTTTCTCTCCAGGTGCAAAGAGCGCTTCTTATCCTTTGCACTGACCCTAAATCATAACTTAACTGTGTTTGAGTCCCATAAACTAAAAACACTACTTAGTTAATTTTGTTAATATTCAGACCAAACTCACCCATCCATCCATGTCTCCATGCTTTCTTCTGTTAAAGTGGCTGTAAACCTCAGTCATAAAATCTGAACTAAGCGCATGCATCGGTAGTGTTTACTTACAAGTGGTATAACTAGGTTTACAACCACTTTAAAGCGTAAAAATTGTTTTTCTCATCCCTTTAACTATCACTTTTGCTGGACAGCTTGGTCTGCTAAAGGTATTTTAAAAATAACAGGCTTACTGGCTGGGTCACCAGGTCAAAACAAAAGAAACAAAGCCTGAATTAAAAAAAACTAATGTAGCCATCATATCAAGGAATTGCTAAATTGAAATATACAAAGTTTTTGCCAATTGGGTTTAGATGCACTTAAAATGAGTTGTCCTCTTAATTACTTATAAAAAAAATAAATAAATACATTTAATTCTGTTAGAAATTCAGTATTTTTTCTCAGGTATTTTCATTTATAACAGGGCCGGATTAGCCACAAGGCCACCGAGGCCAGGCCTTGGGGCGGCAGTGGTGTAGGGGCGGCGCCGCTCCTGCAGCGACTTCGCGGCCGCCCCCCCTTTCGTGCTGCCCATTACAGTCTATTATGGGCACCAGTGCCCATAGAAAAGATGGCCGCGAGCCGACCACGCAACTGTTCATGCGCCGTTCCAAAGCTGGCCGGGCTCGGGAAAGCTCGTAAGCGCTCGGCCGGGCAGCGCATGCGCAGTAGCGTGATTGCGCCGCCCGGCGCCATTTTTGAAAAAAGTAGAGAGTAGCTAGTAATGTCAGCGGTGCGGCGGTGGGGGAGAAAGATGACATCTCTCATTGCCCGCACCACTGTTCCGCCCTCCTCCTTCTGATGGCAGGCAGCATGGCAAGGGACATCCCAATCTGGTGGCAAGGGACATCCCAATCTGGTGGCAAGTGACATCCCCATCTGGTGGCAAGTGACATCCCCATCTGGTGGCAAGTGACATCCCCATCTGGTGGCAGGCAGCGTGGCAAGTGATATCCCCATCTGGTGGCAGGCATGGTGGCAAGTGACATCCCCATCTGGTGGCAAGTGACATCCCCATCTGGTGGCAAGTGACATCCCCATCTGGTGGCAGGCAGCGTGGCAAGTGATATCCCCATCTGGTGGCAGGCATGGTGGCAAGTGATATCCCCATCTGGTGGCAGGCAGCGTGGCAAGTGACATCCCCATCTGGTGGCAGGCATTGTGGCAAGTGACATCCCCATCTGGTGGCAGGCAGCGTGGCAAGTGATATCCCCATCTGGTGGCAGGCATGGTGGCAAGTGATATCCCCATCTGGTGGCAGGCATGGTGGCAAGTGACATCCCCATCTGGTGGCAGGCATGGTGGCAAGTGACATCCCCATCTGGTGGCAGGCAGCGTGGCAAGTGATATCCCCATCTGGTGGCAGGCAGCGTGGCAAGTGATATCCCCATCTGGTGGCAGGCATGGTGGCAAGTGACATCCCCATCTGGTGGCAAGTGACATCCCCATCTGGTGGCAAGTGACATCCCCATCTGGTGGCAGGCAGCGTGGCAAGTGATATCCCCATCTGGTGGCAGGCAGCGTGGCAAGTGACATCCCCATCTGGTGGCAGGCATGGTGGCAAGTGACATCCCCATCTGGTGGCAGGCAGCGTGGCAAGTGATATCCCCATCTGGTGGCAGGCATGGTGGCAAGTGATATCCCCATCTGGTGGCAGGCATGGTGGCAAGTGACATCCCCATCTGGTGGCAGGCATGGTGGCAAGTGACATCCCCATCTGGTGGCAGGCAGCGTGGCAAGTGATATCCCCATCTGGTGGCAGGCAGCGTGGCAAGTGATATCCCCATCTGGTGGCAGGCATGGTGGCAAGTGACACCCCCATCTGGTGGCAGGCATGGTGGCAAGTGACATCCCCATCTGGTGGCAGGCAGCGTGGCAAGCGACATCCCCATCTGGTGGCAGGCATGGTGGCAAGTGACATCCCCATCTGGTGGCAGGCATGGTGGCAAGTGACATCCCCATCTGGTGGCAGGCAGCGTGGCAAGTGATATCCCCATCTGGTGGCAGGCATGGTGGCAAGTGATATCCCCATCTGGTGGCAGGCAGCGTGGCAAGTGACATCCCCATCTGGTGGCAGGCATGGTGGCAAGTGACATCCCCATCTGGTGGCAGGCAGCGTGGCAAGTGATATCCCCATCTGGTGGCAGGCAGCGTGGCAAGTGATATCCCCATCTGGTGGCAGGCATGGTGGCAAGTGACATCCCCATCTGGTGGCAAGTGACATCCCCATCTGGTGGCAGGCAGCGTGGCAAGTGATATCCCCATCTGGTGGCAGGCATGGTGGCAAGTGATATCCCCATCTGGTGGCAGGCAGCGTGGCAAGTGACATCCCCATCTGGTGGCAGGCATGGTGGCAAGTGACATCCCCATCTGGTGGCAGGCAGCGTGGCAAGTGATATCCCCATCTGGTGGCAGGCATGGTGGCAAGTGATATCCCCATCTGGTGGCAGGCATGGTGGCAAGTGACATCCCCATCTGGTGGCAGGCATGGTGGCAAGTGACATCCCCATCTGGTGGCAGGCAGCGTGGCAAGTGATATCCCCATCTGGTGGCAGGCAGCGTGGCAAGTGATATCCCCATCTGGTGGCAGGCATGGTGGCAAGTGACACCCCCATCTGGTGGCAGGCATGGTGGCAAGTGACATCCCCATCTGGTGGCAGGCAGCGTGGCAAGTGACATCCCCATCTGGTGGCAGGCATGGTGGCAAGTGACATCCCCATCTGGTGGCAGGCATGGTGGCAAGTGACATCCCCATCTGGTGGCAGGCAGCGTGGCAAGTGATATCCCCATCTGGTGGCAGGCAACATGGCAAGTGTCATCCCCATCTGGTGGCAGGCATAGTGACAAGTGGCATCTCCATCTGGTGGCAGGCATAGTGGCAAGTGACATCCCCATCTGGTGGCAGGCATAGTGGCAAGTGACAAGAGATGGTGGCAAGTGACATGCTCAGGGCTCCCAATGATTCTGCATTATGGTGAGTTGAACTATTTCAGTTTATATTACAATGTAATGATAGAAATAATGTGTTTCAATCATCCTGACACCATAACAACCATGGTGCCGGGGATGATTGAAGCACTAACACCAGCCATTGCCTTGAAAATTTGCCTGCGAAAAATCCTTACCCCTCGCGTGCTTACCCTGAAGTATTTTTAGTCTGTACAATTAAAGCCAGTTGTTTTCAGTGTTCTCGCGTATGGAGATATGTTTTTAATTGATCTATTGTAGAAGTCATCGATAAAGGACGTGGTGTGTGTGTATGTGTGTGTATGTGTGTGTGTGTGTGTGTGTGTGTGTGTGTGTGTGTGTGTGTGTGTGTGTGTGTGTGTGTGTGTGTGTGTGTGTGTGTGTGTGTGTGTGTGTGTGTGTGTGTGTGTGTGGGGGGGGGGGGGGGGGGGGCGGCATTGAAGGACCCGGCCTTGGGGCGGCAAAGGGAGTAAATCCGGGCTTGCAAATATACTATATTTTTTAAGAAAAACAATACATTTTTACCCCAAACATGTAAAATTAAGCTAACCACAGTACCCCATCCAAGCAACTGAAACACTGGAAATGAATCTCTATATTTGGCCCAAGACTTTCAAACTTATTGTTTTCAATGATCTAGTGCCTAGTGGCCCATGCCAGATCTGCCACAAGAGACAACAGTCTTAAGTTAAATTTTCCTGTTGTCTGGGAATAACATTGCTTCGAAGTTTATTAACCGCTTGCCGACCAGCCGGCGTCATTATACTGCGGCAGGTCGGCACGATTCGTGAGCCGTCGTAGCTGTACATCAGCTCCTTTAAGCGGGATAGCAGCCACGCGCACGCGCCCGCTGCACTACGGGGGTGCCAATGCGCGTGGCCGGAGTGGCACGCACGATCGCGGGTACAAGAGCCAGAACAGGGACGTGTGTATGTGTGTGTAAACACACAAATCCCTGTTCTGTGAGTAGAGGAGAGACAGATCGTGAGTTCCTACTAGCTAGGAACAGCCTAAAATAACTTTCCAGTGCCATGGAACCCCTACAAATTATTACTATATCTACACTTCATTGTACATTACTGTGATGGTCAATGGAAATAATGCCCCTTACATTGGTGGTCATTGGGAAAAATGCCCCTTACATTGGCGGTCATTGAGAAGAATGTTCCTTACATTGGTGGTTAGTGGGAAAAATGCCCTTTATATTGGTGGTCATTGGGGAGAATTTCCTTTACATTGGCGGTAATTGGGAAGAATGCGCCTTACATTGGTGGTCATTGGGAAGAATGCTCATTGGTGATTGGTGTGAAGAATGCCCCTTACATTGGTGGTCATCATGAAGAATGCCCCTTAAGTTGGCGGTCATTGGAAAGAATGTCCCTTACATTAGCAGTCATTGGAAAGAATGCCCCTTACGTTGGTGGTCATTGGGAAGAATGTCCCTTACATTGGTGGTCATTGGGAAGCATGCCCCTTACACTGGTGGTCAGTGAAAAGAATTCTCCTTACATTGGTAGTCAGTGTGAAGAATGCCCCTTACATTGGCGGTCATTAGTAGGGATGAGCCGAACACCCCCCGGTTCGGTTCGCACCAGAACCCGCGAACGGACCGAAAGTTCGCACGAACGTTAGAACCCCATTGACGTCTATGGGACTCGAACGTTCGAAATCAAAAGTGCTCATTTTAAAGGCTAATTTGCATGGTATTGTCCTAAAAAGGGTTTGGGGACCCGGGTCCTACCCCAGGGGACATGTATCAATGCAAAAAAAACTTTTAAAAACGGCCGTTTTTTCGGGAGCAGTGATTTTAATGATGCTTAAAGTAAAAAAAAAAAAGTGAAATATTCCTTTAAATATCGTACCTGGGGGGTGTCTATAGTATGCCTGTAAAGTGACGCGTGTTTCCCATGTTTAGAACAGTCCCTGCACCAAATGTCATTTTTAAAGGAAAAAATCTCATTTAAAACTGCTTGCGGGTTTAATGTCATGTCGGGTCATGGCAATATGGATGAAAATCAGTGAGACAAACGGCATGGGTACCCCCCAGTCCATTACCAGTCCCTTTGGGTCTTGTATGGATATTAAGGGGAACCCCGCACCCAAATTAAAATAAGGAAAGGTGTGGGGCCACCAGGCCCTATATACTCTGAACAGCAGTATACAGGCGGTGCAAACAAGACAGGGACTGTAGGTTTGTTGTTAAGTAGAATCTGTTTGTAATTTTGAACATTTTTAACGTGTTTAGCTCCAGCCAAAAAATCTTTTCTAAGCTTTTTGGAAAACATAGGGAAGGGTTATCACCCCTGTGACATTTGTTTTGCTGTCTTTCCTCCTCTTCAGAAGATTTCACCTCACTTTTTTGTCCCAATGAAAAATGTTTTTTGAAAATTTGGGTTTTTTTGTGGAACAAGGATTGGAAAGCATCAGTGGAAAGGAGAACTTGTTTTCCCATATTAACTCTTACAGGAGAGAATTTCCCTTCCTAGGGGTAGATTTCATCTCACTTCCTGTTGTCTCCTTCCGTTTGCAAGTAGGAGTCGTTTGTAAGTTAGATGTTTGAAAGTAGGGTCCTGCCCTATATACTCAGCAGAAATTTGGGCCTTAGGTGTTGCTGTGGCCACAACACTGTAAGCCCTCACAGGGCCCTGCTGTGAAATATTAGATCAAGAATTGTAATTACATGCCCCTGTTGAACAGCAGCTGAAAAATTAGGCCTTAGGCACTGGTGCTGGTGCCACAACACTGCAACCCCTCACAGACACTCTAGTTGGAACGCAGGAACGAGCCCTGCTGCAAAGTATTGCATCAAAAATTGTAATTACACGCCCCTGTTAGACAGGGGCAGAAAAATTGGGCCCTAGGCACTGGTGCTGGTGCCACAACACTGCAACCCCTCACAGACACTCTAGTTGGAATGCAGGAACGAGCCCTGCTGCAAAGTATTACATCAAAAATTGTAATTACACGCCCCTGTTAAACAGGGGCTGAAAAATTGTGCCTTAGGCACTGGTGGTGGCGCCCAGAACCAAAAATGTTCTTACAAGCTATCAGCGTGATGATTGAGGAGGAAGAGGATAATTACTCAGGGATAGTCACTCAGCATCAGCATAGGCAGTCTTTGAAGGGATCTGAGATTTCAAAAAAAATTATTCGGTTACATCAGCATCAGGTGCTTGGTAGCTGGTGGTGATCCAAGACTCATTCATTTTTATGAAGGTCAGCCGATCGACCGAGTCGGTGGACAGACGCACCCTGTGATCGGTTACCACGCCTCCAGCAGCACTGAATGTGCGTTCCGAAAGAACGCTGGATGCAGGACAGGCCAGTAGCTCAATTGCATACTGTGCAAGCTCTGGCCAGTGATCCATCCTCAAGACCCAGTAACCCAGAGGATTTTCGGTGGGAAAGGTGTCCAAGTCTGATCTTGCCCCTAGGTATTCCTGCACCATGTAAAACAGACGCTGGCGATGGTTGCTGGAACCGATCATACCTTGGGGCTGCGGACCAAAAAATTGTCTGAACGCATCGGTCAGACGGCCACCTTCTCCACCGCTCCTTCTTTGACTGACCGAAGCCTCAGCAACACGTTGTCCAGAAACAGGAGTTTGTAACCTCCCAGTCTCTGGGAACGCGTTGCACAGACCTTTCTGCAAGGCCTCCCGAAGATGTTTCATCCTCTGCTCCCTCTGCGATGGCAAGATAAGGTCCGCAACCTTACCCTTGTAACGTGGATCAAGGAGGGTTGCCAGCCAGTATTGGTCCTTCTCCTTGATACCACGAATACGAGGATCCTTACGCAGGCTTTGCAGGATCAGGGAGGCCATGCAGCGTAGGTTTGCTGAGGCATTCGGTCCGGAGTCCTCTGGGTCACTAAGAACGACATGGTCCGCAGCCACCTCCTCCCAGCCACGTACAAGTCCATGTGTTTCTTGGGACTGATCCCTTAAAGACTGCTGCTGATGCTGAGTGCCAGGCTCCACCTCCATACTGACACAATCTTCCTCCTCCTCCTCTTCCTCCTCGTCCTCTTCCTGTGTGATCGGCGGGCACGCAGGAACACTGTCTGGATAAAGGGGGCCTTGAGAGCTAAGGAAGTCCTCCTCTTCCTGCCTCTGTTCTGCCTCAAGTGCCCTGTCCATTATTCCACGCAGCGTGTGCTCCAACAGGTGGACAAGGGGGACAGTGTCACTGATGCATGCACTGTCACTGCTCACCATCCTCGTGGCCTCCTCGAATGGTGACAGGACAGTGCATGCATCCCTGATCATGGCCCACTGGCGTGGGGAAAAAAAACCAAGCTCCCCTGACCCTGTCCTGGTGCCATAGTCGCACAGGTACTCATTGATGGCCCTCTGCTGCGTGTGCAGCCGCTGCAGCATGGCCAACGTTGAGTTCCACCTGGTGGGCATGTCACAGATTAGGCGGTTCTTGGGCAGGTTAAACTCCTTTTGGAGGTCCGTCAGCCGAGCACTGGCATTATATGACCGGCGGAAATGCACACAGACTTTCCTGGCCTGCCTCAGGACATCCTGTAAGCCCGGGTACCTGCCCAAGAACCGCTGCACCACCAAGTTAAGGACGTGAGCCAAACAGGGCACATGGGTCATTTGTCCCTGTCGGAGGGCAGAGAGGAGGTTGGTGCCATTGTCGCAAACCACCATTCCTGCCTTAAGTTGGCGTGGCGTCAACCACCTCTGAACCTGCCCCTGCAGAGCTGACAGAACCTCTGCCCCAGTGTGGCTCCTGTCCCCCAAGCACACCAGCTCAAGCACCGCATGGCATCTTTTGGCCTGCGTACTTGCGTAGCCCCTTGAACGCCTACGGAGCACCGCTGGTTCCGAGGAAGAGGCCATGGAGGAAGAAGAAGAGGAGGGGGTGGAGGAGAGAGGTGTGTCACAATCAGCATTTTGGAGGCGTGGTGGCGGAACAACCTCCAACACTACTGCACCTTGTCCTGCATCCTTCCCAGCTGCCAGCAGAGTCACCCAATGCGCCGTGAAACTTAGGTAACGTCCCTGTCCATGCCTGCTGGACCATGAGTCAGCGGTAATATGCACCTTACCGCTGACCGCCCTGTCCAGCGAGGCATGGACATTGCCTTCCACATGCCGGTAGAGAGCCGGAATCGCCTTCCGTGAGAAAAAGTGGCGTTTGGGTACCTGCCACTGAGGAACCGCACATTCCACAAACTCACGGAAGGGGGCAGAGTCTACCAACTGAAAAGGCAGCAGTTGAAGTGCTAGCAATTTTGCCAAGCTAGCATTCAACCGCTGGGCATGTGGATGGCTGGGAGCAAACTTCTTTCGGCGGTGCAGCAGCTGGGGCAGGGAAATTTGCCTGGTACAATCTGACGTCGGTGTACCAAAAGCAGATTGCCCACAAGTACTTGGCTGTGACACACCTAATTCTACACCTTCATTCCTCTCACTGTAGGTCTCAGAGAGGACTGAAGGTCTAGTGGGGTTGGAAATCTCAGCTGATGAGGAGCAAGGAGAGATCCTCTTTGTTCTTTGGTGTGGGTCTTTTAGATACGCTTGCCAACGAACTGCATGGCAGGTCAACATATGTCTGGTCAAGCATGTGGTACCCAAGCGGGAGATATTTTGGCCACGCGAGATACGCTTGAGACATATGTTGCAAATAGCAGCGGTGCGATCTGATGCACTCGTCTCAAAAAAGGCCCACACCAAAGAACTTTTTGAATAACGCGCAGAGACTGCAGCGCCCTGCACATGTGGAGCTTTGGGGTGTGATGCAGTCAATGTGCTGCCCTTAGGCTGGCCCCTGGAGGGCATCCTGCCTCGTTGGTGATGTGCTGCCGCCTCCTCCTCCTCCTCCTCCTCCTCCTCCTCCTCCTCCTCCTCCTCCTCCTCTCTCCTATCAGGCACCCACGTTGAGTCAGTGACCTCATCATCCCCTCCCTCCTCATCACTGGAGCAAACCTGGCAGTATGCTGCAGCAGGGGGAGCATGACTGCCAGATTGCTGTCCTTCTTGGGCACCCCCTCTGTCCGCGCTCATGTTACTGCCTTCATCGAGCTCAGTATCGTCATCAGAGCCTTCCAAACGCTGGGCATCCTCCTGGAGCATGTACCCAACACTGTGGTCAAACAGTTCGAGGGAATCCTCATGAGGACATGGTGGAGCTAGGGAAGGAGTCACTGATGACATTGAGCTGAGGGAAGAGGCCGCTGCTTTGCCAGACAAAGCACCCTGGGCATGGGTGAGAGAGGATGAGGAGGATGAGGACGGCTTGGTCATCCACTCGACCAAGTCTTCCGCATGTTGCGGCTCAACATGGCCAGCTGCCGAAAAAAAGGCCAAGCGTGTCCCATGGCCACGTGCTGATGAGGATGCACCGTCTCCACGACCAGCACTAGACACAGAGCCTGCTTGCCCTCTCTTATTGGCTTGTGACTGTCTGCCTCTCCTTCTTGGCCTTCCAGACATACTAATGGCCTGTAGCTGCACTAAGCTGGGATAGAACACCTGTAATTTTCTTCAAGTAGCTTTATATACTGTAACCAGACAAGCCTGCCTGTCAGTAGGAAGATAACAGGAACGGATCTAGCTGAACACTGTGAGCAGGACGCACTGTACTAAATGTAAATAGTCTAGCTGCCTGACCGTGGTACTAATAGGATCAAATAGAACACCTGTAATTTTCTTCAGGTAGCTTTATATACTGTAACCAGACAAGCCTGCCTGTCAGTAGGAAGATAACAGGAACGGATCTAGCTGTACACTGTGAGCAGGACGCACTGTACTAAATGTAAATAGTCTAGCTGCCTGACCGTGGTACTAATAGGATCAAATAGAACACCTGTAATTTTCTTCAGGTAGCTTTATATACTGTAACCAGACAAGCCTGCCTGTCAGTAGGAAGATAACAGGAACGGATCTAGCTGAACACTGTGAGCAGGACACACTGTACTAAATGTAAATAGTCTAGCTGCCTGACCGTGGTACTAATAGGATCAAATAGAACACCTGTAATTTTCTTCAGGTAGCTTTATATACTGTAACCAGACAAGCCTGCCGGTCAGTAGGAATTTAACAGGAACGGATCTAGCTGAACACTGTGAGCAGGACACACTGTACTAAATGTAAATAGTCTAGCTGCCTGACCGTGGTACTAATAGGATCAAATAGAACACCTGTAATTTTCTTCAGGTAGCTTTATATACTGTAACCAGACAAGCCTGCCTGTCAGTAGGAAGATAACAGGAACGGATCTAGCTGAACACTGTGAGCAGGACACACTGTACTAAATGTAAATAGTCTAGCTGCCTGACCGTGGTACTAATAGGATCAAATAGAACACCTGTAATTTTCTTCAGGTAGCTTTATATACTGTAACCAGACAAGCCTGCCGGTCAGTAGGAATTTAACAGGAACGGATCTAGCTGAACACTGTGAGCAGGACACACTGTACTAAATGTAAATAGTCTAGCTGCCTGACCGTGGTACTAATAGGATCAAATAGAACACCTGTAATTTTCTTCAGGTAGCTTTATATACTGTAACCAGACAAGCCTGCCGGTCAGTAGGAATTTAACAGGAACGGATCTAGCTGAACACTGTGAGCAGGACGCACTGCACTAAATGTAAATAGCAGGAACGGATCTAGCTGAACACTGTGAGCAGGACGCACTGCACTAAATGTAAATAGTCTAGAAGATAACAGGAACGGATCTAGCTGAACACTGTGAGCAGGACGCACTGCATTAAATGTAAATAGTCTAGATAGAAGATAACAGGAACGGATCTAGCTAAACTGAATACAGTGTATATATATATATGCAACACCTGGGATGCATATATATACACAATACACTGTAAGTGCAGCTAACTGACTGACTGTTCTGCCTAATCTATCTAACTCAAATCAAATGACACTGTCTCTCTCTCTCTCTATCTCTCAGCACACCGGAACACACACTACACAGGGCCGCCGTGCAGGCGGCCTTATATAGTGTGGGGTGTGTACTAAATGCCCTGAGCCGTAATTGGCCAAAGCCACCCTGGCTTTGGCCAATTACAGCTCTCTCTACTGACAGCGCTGTGATTGGCCAAGCATGCGGGTCATAGTGCATGCTTGGCCAATCATCAGCCAGCAATGCACTGCGATGCCGCAGTGAATTATGGGCCGTGACGCGCCACACGAATTTAGCGCGAACGGCCCATAACGTTCGCAATTCGGCGAACGATCGAACAGCCGATGTTCGAGTCGAACATGGGTTCGACTCGAACACGAAGCTCATCCCTAGTCATTAGGAAGAATGCCCCTTATATTGGCGGTCATTATTGGGAACAATGCCCCTCACACTGGTGGTAAGTGGAAGGAATGCCCTTATATTTATGTTCAGTAGGAACAATGCCCCTTACATTTGTGGTCATTGGGAAAATTGCACCTTTCATTGGTGGTGAGTGGGAAGAATGCCCCTTACATCAGTGGTCAGTGGGAAGAATGCCCCTTACGTCAGTGGGAAGAATGCTCCTTACATTGGTGGTGAGTAGAAGGAATGCCCCTTATATTGGTGATCAGTGGGAAGAATGCCCCTAATATTGGTTGCCAGTGGGAGGAATGCTCCTTACATTGGTGGTCAGTGGGAAGAATGTTCCTTACATAGGTGATCAGTGGGAAGAATGCTCCTTACATTGGAGGTCAGTGGGAAGAATGCTCCTTACATTGGTGATCAGTGGGAAGAATGCTCCTTACATTGGTGATCAGTGGGATGAATGTTCCTTACATCGGTGGTCAGTAGGAAGAATGCTCCTTACATTGGTGGTGAGTACAAGGAATGTCCCTTACATTGGTGATCAGTGGGAAGAATGCTCCTTACATTGGAGGTCAGTGGGAGGAATGCTCCTTACATTGGTGATCAGTGGGAAGAATGTCCCTTACATTGGTGATCAGTGGGAAGAATGCTCCTTACATTGGTGATCAGTGGGAAGAATGTCCCTTACATTGGTGATCAGTGGGAAGAATGCTCCTTACATTGGTGATCAGTGGGAAGAATGTTCCTTACATCGGTGGTCAGTAGGAAGAATGCTCCTTACATTGGTGGTGAGTACAAGGAATGTCCCTTACATTGGTGGTCAGTGGGAAGAATGCTCCTTACATTGGTGGTCAGTGGGAAGAATGCTCCTTACATGTGTGTCTATTTGGGTGTTCCCTATAAAAAAAAAAAATTCTTATCTTTTTGAGTTCAGGCCTACTTTAAACAGTCCTTGAGCATGTATAACTTACAAGTACCAGGTTTTAAAAGTTATGAAAGCATTTATCTTTCATCTTTTACTGAATGTATTCTTGTAGCTTGCTCAGTATTACCAGAAAAAGAAAATTGCTACAGATAATCTCAAACTTCTAATGTTTTCATCTGGCAGTGCATTGCAATTGGGTCATCAGAAACTGTAGAACTCTCCTACTAATATGGAAATTTCTTGCCAGGGCTGCTCCTTACAGAAAGGTCGCGCAGCTAAAACTGAAAAGCCTCAGAATGGAAAGTGCTCCTACAGCTTCGGGATTTTAGTCCAGTTTGAGGTCATCTTGTGAATCCTTCTACTATTCAAGCTAATAAATAAAATGAGCAAATGCATATTTCCATAAAAAAACGTAATATGATTAGGTTGAAGGCTTAGCCTAACTAAGCATGGACGGAAATTTTGTATTATAAGGAAAATGAATTGATGTTGCTCTGCATATTGTAAGTGGAATGACGCAAACATTATTCCAATATTAAGTCCTAATCATAAGTGGTGGTAAAATATCCAACGCTAAGGTTTGTGCATAACCAAAATCTATTTCGGAAAATATTTGCCATTGTGTCTCATTGTATACAATTTTCACAAATGGCAATATAAATTGCCATAATTGGAATTCAGCTGCAACAGACCAGGTAGAGGGTTGAGAAAAACACAGGGATACACTTGATGGCCAGCTTTTATTCGCCGAATAAAAACTTCAGTATTAGCTGGAATTCTGCTTTAATTTGTCAGTCATATAAATAAATCCAATCTAAATCTACTAGTCCAGTGGTTTCAAACTCTATTTCATTGTGGGCCGCATCAACATTATTGTTGTCCTCAAAGGGACGGTTGTATCTGTAAGACTATATAAATGAATGCAGGGCTTATTTTCTCAGAGAATAGGTGCAGGAACTCAACCACACCCCCCTACCTAACCACATTGACTAGTGGATGTGGCCGAATTGCAGTGGGAGGATCTTAAAGGGGCAATAAACACCAGGAGTGCATTATGTATGGAGTTCAGGGGATGCTCTACGTACAGAGTGCAGAGTTCAGGAGTGCTCTACATACAGAGAGCAGAGTTCAGAGGTGTACTACGTACAGAGCGCAGCGTTCAGAGGTGCACTATGTACAGAGTGCAGTGTTCAATGGTACACTACGTACAGAGCGCAGTGTTCAGAGGTGCTCTACGTAAAGAGGGTGGTGTTCAGAGGTGCACTACGTACAGATCTCAATGTTCAGAGTTGCACTACGCACAGAGCTCAATGTTCAGAGGTGCACTACATACAGAGTGCAGAGTTCAGAGGTGCACTAAGTACAGAGTGCAGAAGAGTTCAGAGGTGCACTATGTACAGAGCACAGTGTTCAGAGTTCAGAGGTGCACTATGTACGGAGCATAGAGTTCATAAGTGTGCTACAGAGTTCAGAGGTGCTCTATGTACAGTGTGCAGAGTTCAGAAGTGTACTACGTACAGAGTGTGGAGTTCAGAGGTGCACTACATACAGAGTGCAGAGTTCAGAGGTGCACTACAGAGTTCAGAGGTGTATAATGTACAGAGCGCAGTGTTCAAAGGTGCACTACGTACAGAGTGCAATGTTCAGAGGTGCACTACGTACAGAGTGCAGAGTTCAGAGGTGCGCTAAGTACAGAGTGCAGAAGAGTTTAGAGGTGCACTACGTACAGAGCACAGAGTTCAGAGGCGCACTACGTACAGAGCACAGAGGTGCACTATGTACATGTAGCACTAACTCACGGTGGAGCTGCTGGTTTAGAGCGGGTTGTTACCATCACCTTTGTTACCTCAATTTCACCGGAACCGGGTCTAGGGTCCCGTTGAGTTTAATACCAGACAGTGTAGACACCAGACACTTGAGTATCTTTTCCAATGCTTTAATAAAGAGTAACTGAAGGAAGTAGCAGGAAAGAGGTAGAAGGCAAGTTGCAGGGAAGTTCAAATACCTTTTCTTGATGCAATATTAGGAATTGGAATCTTGTAGATGAATGTACTCTCCTTTTAGAGTTAAATCTTTGCCCGCCTGGATAGGTTTCTCTCACTAACCTAGCAAGCGGCACGCAGCACGAACAAAAGTCTCTGTCACAGACTTGAATGGAATAGAAACCCGTACGGTCCTCTGCCACAGGATGCAATGGTTTACGATGGATAGCAAACACAGCACTAGAACCTTTAAGCCGACCCGGCAGTACTATGCGGTAGTTAACTTTAGGACGCGTCCTCCAACTGAGTCACCAGGCCCCTCTCCAGACCAGCACTCCTTCCATGACGGGTCCTCCCCTGGGATCTTCTCAGTTGTCCAGCTTCTTCCCGCAGGACAGACAGCACAGGACCATTCCCTCGCCGCTGTGGTAGGCCCCAGACAGACTTCTGGGCCCATCCACATGCCGCAGCAACGTGGTCCTCCCGGTCGGAGGACCATGCAGTAGTACTCCTAACACATACCTGTCGGCCAAGAGGGCCCTAAAACATGGTGTCTGTCCCATAAATACCCTCTCCCAGAATGCAACTCGGAGGACCACCTCCACCGAGTTATCTCCGGGACAGAAGAGCACCCATACGCTTCAGCGCGTTGCCTTTCCAACACCGACCTATGGCGACGACGACACCCACAGGCACAGTGTGAAACTACATGCAACACAGTCAAACTGGAACAGAGGCTAAATCTGACTATGTATGAAACAGATAACCCACTAAATTTACCTTTAAGCGGTAGACAAAAAACTACCAGAGCTACATACAGTGTACAGAGTTCAGAGGTGCACTACATACAGAGTGCAGAGTTCAGAGGTGCACTACAGAGTTCAGAGGTGCATTACGTACAGAGCGCAGTGTTCAAAGGTGCAGTACATACAGAGTGCAATGTTCAGAGGTGCACTATGTACAGAGTGCAGAGTTTAGAGGTGCGCTAAGTACAGAGTGCAGAAGTATCACGTACCAGGTGCTGGAGGCCAATGGAGAGAGGGCTTCCCTTGCAGCTAAGTTCCGGACTCCCCTGACGGTGAGACAGGAGGAGTCAGGCACAAAGTAGCACAGGTCACCTGTGAAGTTGCTTGCAGAAAGCCCAGGAATGCTTCTGATGAGATGAACAGTCTACAGGCAGGTGGTGTCTGTGAGGTGAGACAGGTCTCTAAAATCACTGAGATAATAGAGTAGTCAACACAAGCCGAGTTCAGAACCAGGTTTAAAGCAGAGCAGACGTAGTCAGGTGGAAGCTGGCAGAGGATATCCGTAAGACGAGCCGGGGTCAGGAACTGGACAGGACAGGCAGACAGGTCGGGAACAAGTCGGGTCAGAAACAAAGAACACAGGAGCAAGGAATCACAGGAACACAGGTACAAGCTGAGATCAGTCAGCAACTTCAACCACTAATACACTTCCCTATAAAGGCCCATGTGATATGGACACTGGGTCCTAGAGCCCCTCTCCTGTTGTTGGTGCCTTGACAGATGCTGGGTCCTAAAGACCTTCTCCTGCTGTCAGCGCCCTGACAAGAAGAGTTTAGAGGTGCACTACGTACAGAGCACAGAGTTCAGGGGTGCACTACCTACAGAGTGCAGAGTTCAGAGGTGCATTAGGGACAGAGCACAGTGTTCAAAGGTGCACTACGTACAGAGTGCAATGTTCAGAGGTGCGCTAAGTACAGAGTGCAGAAGAGTTCAGAGGTGCACTACGTACAGAGTTCAGAGGTGTACTACATACAGAGCACAGAGTTCAGAGGTGTACTACGTACAGAGTGCAGAGTTCAGAGGTCCGCTACAGAGTTCAGAGGTGCGTTATGTACAGAGTGCAGTGTTGAAAGGTGCACTACGCACAGAGTGCAGAGTTCAGAGGTGCACTACAGAGTTCAGAGGTTTTCTATGCATAGTGTGCAGGAATCAGCTCTCTTTTATAAACTGTTTACATCCGCCTTCCACCCCTCCCCCTGGGTCTCATAAAATGGCCTGGAGGGCCGAATTTGGCTTGCAGGCCTTGTGTTTGACACATGTGTACTAGTCCATCTAACGCTATCCTCTCCACTCGTTGTCAATGCTACTGTCCAATGGTGGCTAGCTACTGTATGTCGCTCCTTCATTGATACAGTGAGTGTAGCCATGTTAATAAACAAAGTGTGTTACTCATACCTCCCAACTTTAGAACTTGAGAATGAGGGACACTTCAAGAGGACGTGTACTGCGCCTCAGCAATAATGGGTGTGGCCAAACTGCTTACAGTGAGAGGGGCTTAAGAAGTGTGATTAAACAACACTTGGGTTTTGTTGTACCTAAAGAATATGCATTGGTTGCTGTACCACAAGCACAAGTCTTACAGACACATACAAACCCCAGCACAATAAAAAAAAAAAAAAGAAATCCCTCCCATTACAAATGATTTTGTGTAGAGTGAAAATAGATAGTGAGTGAATACTTTGTCTAAGCCTACCTTAAAGAATGCCTTCATTAAAATCGCCAGGGCGGGCAGGTGTCCTGGGTGCCTGTGCTAGTGCCTGTGCTAATGTGCCCCTCTTATGGCAAAGTGCTCTGCGATTCACAGGATGCTGAGATTTAGTTAAAATTGGACAGTTGGGAGGTATGCCCCTGCCCGTACACACTATCCCCTCCTGCATACATTACCCCCCTCCCTGTACACACTACCCCCTCCTGCACACATTACCCCCCTCCCTGCACACACTACCCCCTCCTGCACACATTACCCCCCTCCCTGCACACACAGCCCCCTCTTGCACACATGACCCCATTCCCTGTACATGCTGCCCCCTCCTGCCCACATTACCCCCGCTACACATTGGTCCCCATCCCCCTCCATATTACGCCCCTTCTGCACACAATGCCCCCCCCACCCACAGTGCCGGGACAAGGTCATCTAGAGCCCAGGGTGAACATGCCAAACTGCGCCCCCCCCATCAAGATGTATGAGATGTTTGAGCATTATGTGTCAGCGAAAATCCCCCCTACAAAAACACTGAGCACTAATCTGCATGCTTACCCACTAAGCAAAAATTCCCTCTCCTCCCAGTACAAATCCACCCCTTGCTGAGATCCCCCCTCTTTGTTAAAATGTTTTGCCCCCCCAAATCCCTGAGCTCACATGCCCCCCCCCCTAAAAAAATCCCCCTCCACAATGACCTTTTTTTTTGCACACTGTCCCTGGAAATCTGAGACATCTAGTTGCTGAGACAGTGCACTAATTATTGCTCAGCTTGGCAAGGGTTAAAGCTGATGCTACACCAGCAGAGTGCTTTCTGCTTTCTCCGCTGGACTGAGCACTGGGGATTCCAAACATTTTTAAGAAAGTTGGAAATCAGCCACTGTCTGCTTGCATACCTGACATTGACCTGTCGACCTGTCCAGCTGCAACTTCCGGGAGTACACACCAAGAACGCCAAGTCCAGCAAGAAGAGCTGATTGGCTGCAGTGGGTTAGCCCTGATCAGGGGCTTCCTGGACAGTGATCTTTTGTTTACCTGGGGCAGTTCACAGCCAAAGAGGGAGCGATCCGACTTCTCTTCGACAAAGCAGCTGCAGGTCCAGTATAGAGTCACTGTACTGGACTTGCAGCTACCGCCCATATGTCATGCGGGAGTGCGGGACAAAGCCCATTCCTGCGGGATGCCGGGATTAGGTTGTAATCTTAGGACTGTCCCGCAGAAACCGGGATGGTTGGGAAGTATGGTCACTAGTTAGATTACCAGGTAGAAATAAAATATATTCGAAGCGTATACAGTAAATATATATAATAATATATTATTTACATAAAATATAAAATGAAAAATTCTGTTGTTGCAAATTGATAAGAAACTTTGTTTTACAGACAACTCAGCATATTCATGCCTGAGTAGACTAGAACGGAGTAAAATAAATATTTATTACATTTCTTTATCCCCGCTTTGTGTGGCCCGTTAGAAAGACCCTCACCACAAAGTTTCTGGTGGCTCTGGCCATGCATTGCTTGCTTTACGAGTAAAATTTTTCCAATAAAAACAGGTAATTTTTGTAGAAAACATCAGTTTAATTCCCTTTTTGAACTAGCAGCTACAAAAATAGGAATTCAAAGAAATAAAGCTGTGATATTTCTTTACAACATTTACTTTTTGCACATTTTATAAATGTTGCATTATTTTATTCTAACAATACTTATTGGCTTCAATCAAAAGTAAAAAAAAAGAAAAATCATACATACACACTGCATATATATATTTTTTTAGATAAGTTTACTTTGTAGCATTAAAAAGAAAAAGGTTTCATCTTTGCTCAGCAAATGTAAAAATATGATAGACTGTACATGGGTAAAATAATACATGATTTATAGTTATTAATTATTGTAAAGCTGAACTGCAGGCAGAATTCAGAAATAAAAAAAATATTCCAGCCATGTATTCATTAGTCAATCATTAAAATATAAATGTAAACCTATCACTAAATTCTCTTTTTTTTTTTTTTAATTGAGCAAAAATGTCAGGCTGGTCTAAAGGGAGAGGCAGAGGTTCTGCACGTGGGGGTAGTATGGGGTGAGCAGGTTCTGCAGGACAAAGCAGTGGTCAGCAAGCACATCTAGAAGCAGGGCAGATCTCTCTCCCAGGCACAGAACAGCCGGTTGTCCTAAGTGATGCCAATGTGCCCTCTTCCTTTTCCTCCTTGTCTGATTTTCCTAGACAAGCTGGCTAACTAACTAGATATCACAGGCCCTCGTAACAACATTTGTAATGAGCCCCCCAACAGTATGTGTTCCTGGTGTAGAACCCAACACTAATTGTTAATTTTCTTGAAGAGGTAAAGCAACTAAGCAATTGTCAGTAGCTAGAAAAAAATGCTTTAGTGTCATTGGTTAGTAGCTGGGACAAATGCCCCTTATCGCTAATCCTTAGGAGAGAAAAAAGCTCATATATTGGTGGTCCGTACATTAGGAGAAAAAAAAAGCCCTGGCAACAGTGATCAAAAAAAGGAAAGATGAGATGTTAGGACTTTATGTGAGACCATGACTATCCAGTACACAGGTCTCCATCCCTGTTAATTAGCAAGGGGGGGGGGGGGGGGATTGTGGAAATTGGGACTTTGTATGAAACACAACACTTGGGTAGATTGAATCACTGGATAATAGTAATTAAAATATTTATTAATCACACAATTGAGCATAATGCAATAGATAGCATAACTAGAAAAATAGATGATACAGAATTAAGGTAAACATGATTAGTACATCATATAATAAAATAGTAGACATTATTGCACATTGTACATTATAATTCAGCAGTATACTCAAAAATGTGTAAAAACATAATAGGTAGTGTACATAATTAATTGATGATTCAAACAAATCAAACCCATGGTATTGACATGATTGCTGTGGCATAGCATCAAATATAAAGCTTGACGCGTTTTGTGGGTTGTCTCCACTCATCAGGAGCAGCTATACATAAGGAGTACCTATAATGGATTGTAAATTAAATATCAATGGTAATTGATTAAAAAAAAAAGGGAGAGAGGGAACAAACAACTATGGTCCTAGCACTCTTACCTATGGGTAAAATTTACAAGGATTTAGGTCATGATGAAATGATGAAAGGCGCTGGGGGGTGTTCTGTTAGACTTTTTTGTTAAGCTATCACTTGGGGGTGTTTTCATTTCACACCCGGGAGTTGCGACGTGCAACGGGGCTATCCCCCCCGATTTAATTGGTTGTGGGGTTGTGAGCTCGCGCTCGCTGCGCATGGACGCCATGCTTTCGCGCTGCTACGTGTGACGTCATTCTTTGGCGCCACACGCTGGCGTGATTTTTCCATCGGTGTGCAGCATGGGGGGGGTTAGCACCTATTTAATGCATGCTAGTCGCTCGGACGTGGTCGCCCCCTCTCTCCCAGCACGCCTGCGTGACGTCAGTGGGACTCTGTTCTGGCGGGCGGGCCGTTCTTCACCACCATACCACTGTGGGCTATTCATCTCTGCTTCACCCATTTTTGGCATATTTATAAATCACCTCCTGATCACATGCTTCATTAGAAGCTTCAGGTAATTCTATTTCCATGGCTTCCTCCATTGGCCGTATGGTGTTTTGGTTTTTTAGTAGTTGGTAGTGTACATATCTATTGCATTATGCTCAATTGCGTGATTAATAAATATTTTAATTACTATTATTGAGTTATTCAATCTACCCAAGTGTTGTGTTTCATACAAAGTCCCAGTTTCCACAATCCCCCCCTCCCTTTACTACCAGTGATCAAAAGGAGAAAAATATGCCCTTGTGTTAGTGATCAGTAAAAAGAAACAAAATGCATAGTCAGTGGTCAGCAGTGGGGAAAAAGTGCCTCTTTAGTTGTCAGAAGGGGAGGAGGAAAGGGGCAGCTTACAGAGCACTGAATAATCCATCATAATCCATCTAACCGCATAGCCGCACAGGTACAGACCAATTCTATCCTCTGGGACATTCCACAGAACTCTGCAGTGTGGTCCTTTTTTAACAGATCTGCTGCCGCTGGCACCACTGTGGTCAACAAACTGCAACATATCAATAATTTGGGTACCATATCCATATGCATGAGGAAAAACATGACTCTGCATCACCACAGTGAAAGCAGCATCTTAATGAGATAAGATAGCAGCAAAGCGCTTGCTTCTCGTGATAGTTCCTCTGCATTCCACCCCAACAACATTATTATATTATATCTGCCGGAACATCTGCGGCCTCTAGTGACAGGGAGGTATATCTCACAAGAATTTCTGAGGCTTAGACTATGCCACATCAAGCAGGGAA
This sequence comes from Aquarana catesbeiana, assembly GCF_042186555.1. Lineage (NCBI taxonomy): Eukaryota > Metazoa > Chordata > Amphibia > Anura > Ranidae > Aquarana > Aquarana catesbeiana. The sequence continues at coordinate 254,824,598 of NC_133332.1, read as the reverse complement.
GAGAGTCTTAGCCATGTTGAGTAGGGTCAAATTAAAGTTTGATTCTCTGCAGAATTCTCCTATACCTAACCTGCTGTCTCCAACAGTATCCTTTCCAAGGCAGGTGTCAGTTCTGCAGCTGCAGGAGCAAAAGAAACCCCCAAACATCCCTCCAAAAGTCCCCAAATCACTCCCATGCTCTGCATCTTAATGTAGTTTATGGCTTGTACTACACCACAGTGGCAGATACCCTGCCACCATTATTTTGCCTAGAAAGCCATTCCTTCCCTCCACCAGCAAGTATAACATAATGTGTCAAAACACTGTTATTTTTATTTTAAGATCCTATTTGCCTCTCCCCTCCCCTTATATTGAGGCCTAATTAAGCTGCTCACATACTGTCCAACCACTGAACAATATTTGTGGCTATTGTCTCTAATATAATACACTCTGACTGTAATATCTTTTGAGATTAAACCTGCTTCATTTCTCTCTCTTATACTACAAATTAACCAAGCTGCTTATATACTGTCCAACCACTGTTCAATATTTGTGGCTATTGTCTCTGACATAATACTATTTTTATTGCAAGACTTGTCTCACTGTTTGCTGCCTACTCAAGTGCTCACGCACTGTCCTGACACTGCCCAATGTCTACCAAATTCATACCTGAAATGTGTATTTTGAATATTTCAGTAATATTTGGGGCTAAAGGAATGAGACAGGGGTTCTGGAAATGTGAAGTTGTGATTTTGAAGCATTTTTGTGCACTCTGTTCTGACACCTGTTCTCAACACCAGCAATTGCCCCGACATATTGCCCGTGAAAACCCTCATCACGCAGTCATGCAACGCTGTACCCAAATAAAATTGATGTTCTTTTTTTCCCCACAAATAGAGCTTTCTTTTGGTTGTATTTGATCACCTTTGCGGTTTTTATTTTTTGCACTATAAACAAAAAAAGATCGACAATTTTGAAAAAAAAAAACAATATTTTTTACTTTATGCTATAAAACATAGCCAATAAAAAAAATGTAAAAATTCAAATTTCTTCATCAGTTTAGGCCAATATTTATTCTGCTACATATTTTCGGTAAAAAAATCCCAATGAATTGATTGGTTTGCGCAAAGTTATAGTGTCTACAAACTAGGGGATATTTTTATGGAATTTTTGTTTATTAATTATTATTTTTTATTAGCAATGGCGGTGATCAGAGATTTTTAGTGGGACTGCGACATTGCGGCAGACAAATCGTACACCTGACACTTTTGACACCAATACAGTGATCAGTGCTAAATAGTATGCACTGTCACTGTACTAATGACACTGGCAGGGAAGAGGTTAACATTAGGGGCGAACAAAGGTTTAAAGAGGAAGTAAACCTCCCTCTGCTGTGACTGGAGGAAAAGAGAGATCCGTGTTACTGCTTAACAGAAACACAAGAGCTCCATCTTCCTGTCAGGGTTGGGCTCAGCCCTTCCTTCTCTGAGCTGGCCGCTCCCATCTCTCCACAGGTACTCAGCTGTTGATGATATCCTGCTTGTCACAGTCCTACCTACTTAAGCCGTCCAGTCCAGAGGTTCTCTGCCTTCGCCATGGTCAACATCACAGTATCTCCTGCGATCCTGTTCAAGACTTGCTTTGCTGACATCCCTTCTGGCTCCAGATCCTGCTTGCTGTTCCACTACATTCATCCCTGACTTCTGGCTTGGCTGACTATCCATTCCGGTTCCTGAACTTTGGCTATGTTTTGACTACGTTTGTTCTTTCTAAATTTATTATTATACAAATGTGATTTAACTGTACTTCTGTCTTGGCCTGATTTCATGGTTTCTGACACTTCTTCCCTCACAGAACAGCGGCCTGCCTTGTTTACATAGGCAGATCGCCGTTCTGCCTCTCTTGTGAATGATCGGCGGGTCCCGGCGGCCATTGGATCCGCTGATTGGCTCCCACTGTGTCCAATCACAGTGAGAGTGAGTCGCCGGCGACGCGCGCACCAGACCCCGTGCATGATATCACGTACCTGTACGTGATTTTGTGCAGGAGTGCCGCCCTGCCGCAGTATATCAGAGTGGGGTGGTCCTTAAGTGGTTAAAGTGGGGTGATTCTTTTCTATACACACTTTACACATTCAAAATCCATTGTCCATAAAATTGCATTGTTCCATAACACCACATGTAGCTTAGAGACGTATCCCAAGCTTGTAATTTAAAGAATTGGTGTTTTTCCAATGTCGCACCTGAAGTTGTATTAACAGAACCTTCTCTTCCATGTGTAGTGCTTTTTCAAAAAAAAAAAATGTCCCCCACTGGCAATGCCCAGCTCCCCATGCCCCTTTTTAACAGTAGTCTGCCTAACAACGCAAAAAACCGCCAGAAGTTAACAGCAGGGTGCACCCACTGTAGACTTCAATGGAATTCACTATAAAATTCAGGTTCAACGAAGATCAAGCCAGATTGGCCAAATTATTCCTCAGCAGACCAGCTCATTAGAAGTACAAATGCAAACAAAACAATTCACGAATCTTCAACGATTTCAACTAATCTTTGTAGGTCAGTGGTGTGTTTAGCGGTTTGTCCAGTGTTCAGCTTTAACATTTTCCTTGCAAATTCTACATTTTCACCGGACCAAATAACAGAACGAGAGATCAAATTATAAAGATTTTTGGCAGAGTAGAACCATTACACCGTGCACCTATCCACTCTAGGACAAAACATGAAAGCTAGCGTCCAGAGTGTTGCTGATAATAGTCAGTGCTTGATTTTTCGAATCTGACCTGATAAGAATTTTGACCGATCAAACATTTAGACTGTTTTGTAAAGGGAAAAGAAGCAAAGATGAAATAATTTTATTTCAATTACTACTTGACCCGACAAACCTCTTGATATTTAGTCAGCTGCAAGAAATTACTAATGGATGACTTTTGAGGATAAAAGCAGAAAAATGATTTATCTTATTATGTAGATGAGTCATTTAGGTTGCACGTTTGATTTTTAGGTGTAATCATTAAAGTGGAACACAAGACAAACTGCTAAATACACATAAGTGTAGCACCCTCTACTTAGGTAGGTGCTAGAGGTAAGATTTTTGGTGAGTACAGGTAAATTTAGGCAGGCCTAGCTGAGAGCTGGGCCTGTTTGTTTTGATCTGTGTGGGCTGGGAGTGGCCTAGAGTAGCAGCTATGACACACAGACAGCATCACTCCACTGTCACCTCCCTCTTTCTTCTAGAGGATTATAGAAGAAGAGGAGGGGAAGAGAGGCGGGGCTGTCTGGGGTGCTTCAGCCAGCCCTGACCAATCCCCAACTAGGATTGGCAGGGGGCAGGCCTCCTTGATATACCCAGGGTCAGCCCAGCTGGGGAGGAATTGTCGGGTAGAAGAACTGAGGATGGAGTACTAGGCTGTCGGGTCCTTTGAGGGAGCTCCCCAGTCTGGGGGTGACCTTGAGCCAGTGACTCGGGTGCAGGACAGATACCTTCAAGAACTCATGAAGGATCTGAACAGGAGGCACAGAGTGGAGTCAGAGAGGAGAGCAGGAGCTAGTACTGCCTGGCAAGTCTTCAGGAGGGAACCATCATTACAGCCAGGAGGGCTGGTGAAAGACATGCTATCAGGAGGAATGGAGAGGCCTGCCAGAGAGGACTGAGAGGAAACCGTAAGAGCTGGGTGTGGAGACAGTGGGGATTGCAATGTCACGGGCAGTGAAGTCAGGCAACTGCAGCCTGGAGGGCTGGCAGTAGGGTTGCCACCTGTCCGGGATTCACCCGGACAGTTCGGGTTTGGAATCATGCGTCCGGGTTTCAGACTGCCTGAAACCCGGACACATTATTCAGACAGGACTGTGGCTTCCAAGCAGGGTTGCTGACTCCAGTTGTCCAAGCTGAGAGTGTCTGTTACACCCGCTTTCACACTGCCCAAAGCCAGCACTAACAATTCCCCCCCAAACACACACACAGACAGGAGAGAGGGTTCGATCTGCACCTCTACCCCCCACCCCTGTGTCTGCCCACACTCAAAATCCCTGGTGCAATGCCTCAGAAAAGGAAAGTGGGAGCTGAAAATTAGAAGTCCAGCAGCCTCAGATACATCTGAATTAATTATGAGAGGTGAGAGGTGCTGACTGCGAAGGAGTAAGTGAGCTCACCATCTATCCCTGTCTGTGACTGAAGTCTCTCCCCTTCTCTCTCAAGCCTCTGAGTGAGTACACTAAGGTAAATCAGGGTTCTCAGAGCACCCCTTACATCAGAGTTCCCCTTTACACCAGAGGCCACAGTGTTCCCCCTTACATCAGAGTCCTCTCCGTACATCAGAGTTCTCAGTGTTCCCAATTAAAGCAGGGTTTCCAGAGGATCATTTATGTTAGAGTCCCCAGAGTTCTCCCTTACATCAGAGTCTGCAGAGCCCCCCCTTACAGTGATCGGGAGCTCTCCGAGTTCAGTGGTAAAAGAGGAACTCTTAACAATATATTATTAAAAAAATTGCTTTGCGCCTCTATAGTGTTCGAGTTTGACTTGAAGAAAAGGTAACAACCCTAGCTGGCAGGGCCTCAAGAGGGCTTACTGGGAGCAGTAGTCCACCATAGGAAAGCTAGCACTTGAGACTTCCTATTCTATTTTTTTCTCCACTAAAAGGAGCCAGTGTCAGGTCTAAACATGTGCTAGCTGTGCCCGAGAAGTAAGAGATGTGCAAGAGAGAGAGAGTAACAGTCTGCAAGCAAGAGATGTGCTGGAGGAAACTGGAATGTATATAGCTGTCCCAATAATTGTTTGCTACACAAGCAGCCAATCAATTGTTTCACCTGGCATCTCATAAATTCCTCTACCTATCCAAATTCTATTCCCTCAATAAATTATCAAAAACAAGCATATGCATTGTTCATTGTCTCCAAGGTGATTGGGAAGTCAATGCCAGGCTGGGCAGGGTGACAGGTGGGCCACAACACTCAGCAGCCCCTACGGGGGTACTACTACATAAAGAAGCTATATTACCCTCTAAAGGATTTGTATTACTGTCCACCCAGTCCTGAAATTTTCACAGCTCTGCCCTGTCTGGTAAGGGAAGAAACCTTATTTTTATCTGCTGCAGTTGAGTAAGGCTCCTTTCACACGGGGCCGACTCTGTTCCGATCAGCAGGGGATCTGTCCACTGATCATTACACGCAGTTGTGGGTTGCTTTCAGAGCAGCCCCATTCACTCGAATGGTTATGGGTTTGCGTTTGGCGAGCGCTATGCCCACCAAAAGTGACAGCAGTTTGGGCCAGGGAAAATGAACATTTCAACCGCTGAGTTTTACTCCCCCTAAACCTCTTATGTTAACAAGCCCATAATGCCAGGATGCTAGGTATAATCCTGGACTCTGACCTTTCCTTTCAGATCCACATTCCAGTCACTGTCTAAATCTTGCCACAAACAATTCCAACATTTGCCCCTTCTTAACAAATGACACCACAAAGCTACCAATTCACTCCCTTATCATTCATCACCTTGCCCAGGAGTCACCAAGCGTTCGAAACAAAGGACCATTTTACTGCCCATCAAACTTTACGGGAGCCGGACTGTAGAAAGTGGGAGTAAAATGGAAGTGAGCCTGATGTGCAGAGGGAGACCTCTTGTAAAGCCCTGGCTCCGGAGTCACTGGGGTTGAGACAGTGACCGTAGAAGCACAGTGAGGTGTGAGTGCCTGCAGAGTTCTCTTGGCTAGAGATGATGGCAGCTGAACAGGAACCGGCTTAGGTGCTGTGGATGCAGGATACAGGACGCAGGTGCGCTGCGGATGCAGGTCATTGGAACCAGGTCAGTGGATGAAGAAGCGCTGAGTGGCAGCAGATGCACTAAAGATGCAAGACAGCAGGCAGGAGAAATGTCAGACAAGCCAGGTCATACACAGCGCATCAGTCAGCAGAAACGGCAGGCAAGGGATGGTCAGAGTACAGGCCAGATTGGTAATGAAGGATCAGGCAGACAAGTAAACAGAGCAAGGTTAAGGAAGCCAAGGATCAGGACTGGAGACAGCAGCGAGGTCAGCAAGCCAGGTCAGTATTAGATCAGATGCAAGCTCAGAATCAGGTAAAGCTGCAGATCAAACAGAAAAGAACTAGTACAGATGAAGCCCTTTTAAAGGCCACTGGGCACCAAGGCATAGTTACTGTGCACGCATGCACGATCTCCGTGATCTGCGCACACGCGCATGCTCATTGGCGCATGTCTGTTCACCGCTGGATGCCTATTAGCCAGACTGCACCTCTGTGATCCTGTGTGCCTTAGACTAGCTGCAGAACTATGAGCAGTGCGTTCATGACATTACCTCCCCCCTTAAGGGCAACCTCCGGGTGCCCAAAAGAACTTTCTTTTGAGGATGGCTGCGGAAGAAGGCCTGGATCAGCTCTTGGGCATGGACATTCTGCTTAGGTTCCCAAGAGTTTTCTTCTGGTCCATACTCCCTCCATTTGATCAGATATTGCAGTTGATTACCTGTTCTCTTGCAGGCTACAACAGCCTCCACCTCATATTCCTCATCCCCATTGACGATTACGGGTTCAGGTGGCCCCGGTCCCCTGTCTGGGAAGGGGTCTGGTACTGTGAGTTTCAGCAAAGACACATGGAACACTGGGTGGATCTTGAGCAAATCAGGTAAAGCAAGTTTGTATGAAACTTCATTTAGCGTCTTCTTAATCGGAAAAGGTCCAATAAATTTGGGTGCCAGTTTTTTCCAGGACCAAGCCATTCTAAGGTTGGTAGTAGACAACCACACCTGATAACCTCGTTGGAGACACAACTCCCCTCTTCTTTTTCTGTCATATATCCTCTTGCTGGTCGCCTGTGCCTTGACCAAAGGGCAGGACTTTTTAAGTTAAGGAGTGGGTGATTGCTTGCTAGGCAAGCGTGGTGGTCCCAGCAATAAATCACTCACTTTTAACGTGAAAAGTCCCGCCCATTGTCCAGAGCGGCCAGGCTCCATGTCTTGTGTGAATAAGGTAGGGTTCTTTGGGGAGGGGGGAGTGCTGTGCTGTAAAGGAGTTTGATATTGAGAGAGGACTGTGATGGGGGCTCCGACTGTAATTGGGGGGGTCAGTCTGATTTGGGGGGTCAGTCTGTGATTTGGGGGGGTCAGTCTGTGATGGGGATCTGTGATGGGGAGTCTGTGATGGGTCAGGACCAGTTTGTGATGGGGGGTTAGTCTGTGATGGGGGGTCTGTGATGGGGGGTCAGTCTGTGATGGGAGGGTCTGTGATGGGTCAGTCTGTGATGGGTCAGTCTGTAATGGGGGGTGGGGATGTGACGTAAGGGGGGGCTAAGGACACTGATGTAAAAGGGGGTCGTGATGTAAAAGGGGGACTGAGGACACTGATGTAAAAGGGGGTCGTGATGTAAAAGGGGGACTGAGGACACTGATGTAAAAGGGGGTCTGTGATGTGATGTGAAGGGGGGGACTGAAGACACTGATGTAAAAGGGGGTCTGTGATTTCTGCACTAGCAAAACACAGGTCATTGCAAGGGCAATAGAAAACAATTGTTTTCTATGTGTCCTGTTCAAACTGCAACAGTGTGCTGAGCAGTGTGGTGCAAAATGCATACTGTTTCTATGCACTGCAACTGAGCTGTGGTGCATAAAAATGAATGAAATGTATTTGCATAAAGAACTATTTACAATCATCTTTGGGTCAAGAAAGACTGAACAGTTTAGCTTTACTTGCCATTGAGTCAGAACTTTTAAAATACTTTGTCCTACGAAGATATTATCGATGAGTTTGGCAAAAGAAAAGTTAGAACTAAAAAAATTGTAGGGAGTTTCTTACTGCTATAATCTTTAAAAGGCATTTTCTGCATTATAGAGTATTTTCAGTCTGTACAATTAAAGCCAGTTATTTTCAGTGTTCTCGTGTGTGGAGGTATGTTTTTAATTGATCTATTGTAGCAGTCATCGATAAAGTACAAGAATGGTGGTGTGTGTGTGTGTGGGGGGGAGGGGAGGCATTGAAAGACCCGGCCTTGGGGCGGCAAAGGGAGTAAATCCGGGCCTGTGTGGGATGTGTTGTTGATTTGCAAAGTTCAAGTCAATTAAACAACTACATGCCCCAAAGTCAATTATTGCAGTAACTGGCACTGTTCTTCCTGGAAGCTGAAATGAGATGGAAAGAGTCAGGTGCGTGGTGTTGGCAGAGGGTGCTGGATAACTGGAAGCAGGGCTTTTTTTCTCAAACAATAGGTGCTGGAACTTAACTACGGCCCCACAACACCCCCCCCCCCCTACACACACCCTCCAAATCACATCAAATAGTGGGTGTGTTAATAGTAGGAGGGTCTTAAAGGGGCATTAAATACCAGGATTGCATTACATACAGAGTGCAGAGCTGTCACTTGTAAACACAGAAACCAGACTTCTGTGTTTACAAGTGTAGCACTAACTCTCGGTGGAGCTGCTGGTTTAAGCAGGTCTGTTACCTTCACTCTGCCTTCCCTCTGTTTCACCGGCACCGGGTCTAGGGTTCCGTTGAGTTTACTTCTGGACGACACACGCACCAACACTGGAGTACGTTTTCAATGCTTTATTAAACAAACGACTTAGGAAGTAGCAGGAAAGAGGTAGAAAGGAAACTCGCAGAAGAAACCTAAATATTCTCTGAAAGGGTTCTCTTGACAAATTGTCTTGGTATAATTCAAATACTGTTTGAAATGCGCTCCCCTCATGGGACACACTCCTTGCTTGTCTGGATACGCCTCTCTCACTGGTCTAGCAGCCAGTATGCAGCACGAATCAAAGTCTCTGCCACAGACTTGTTTGGGAGTAAAATCCATACAATCCTCTGCCACAGGATGTATAGATTTGCTATAGTGAAAGTCAGTCACAGTGCTTGAACCTTTAAGCCGAGCCGGCAACACTATGCTGTATAGTTACTTTTGGATGCGTCCTCCAAACGAGTCACCAGGCCCCTCTATAGACCAGCATGCGGTGTGATCTCTCCATGATGGGTCCTCCCCTGGGATCTCCTCGGTTGTCCAGCTTCGTCACACAGGACCGACAGCTCAGGACCTTCCTCGGCCGCGGTGGTAGGCTCCAGACAAGCCTCTGGACCCACCCCTGTGCAGTTGTATCGTGGGCCTCCCGATCGGAGGACCACGAGGTAGCTCCTCAACACACACCTGTCGGCCAGGAGGGCCAGCAGGTGGCTGTAAAATGAACCCCAAAATATGGCATCTGTCCCATAAATACCCTCGCCCAGAATGCAACTCGGAGGACCACCTCCACCGAGTGTGCCTCCGGGACAGAGGAGCATCTATTCGCTTCAACACGTTGCCTTTCCAACCCTGACCAGTGGTAACAGCGACACCCACCGGTCAGCACGGAAACACCCGCAACGTCAGCCAAGCTGGAACAGAGGCAAACTTTTAACCTTCCTAACACACAATTTACTAAATTTACCTAACATGCGGTAGATTGCAAATCTACCAGCGCTACACAAGTGATTGTGGTGAGCAGGCACCAAAGGGTTTGAGCCAGAGGTGGTGGAACTGAGTTCCACCAAGTTCCCCCTGAAAAAAAGCCCTGACTGGAAGGGGCGATAGATAGACATTTACGTAACTTACGTAACTCTGCTGGACAAGAGTGTACATAGTGGCCGGCCTCCCCACAGTACAGGCATAAGTTGTTCTGTCGTCGGCGTAACCGTTCTTCAGCAGATAGTGAGGGTCTCATTAATCAAAGTTGCATAGACACACGAATCTCTGGCATCAGTTTAACTGGTACAGGATTGGCTGAGACAGGACTGATGAAAGCAGGGTGAGCAGGAGCAGGCACACGGGGTAACATCCAGGTGGGATGGACTTGCTGGGTAGCTCTTTCTGTCATGCGCTCCCGAAGACGTCGGTCTATGTGGATGGTCAGAGTAATTAAAGTCTCCAATGAGTTTGGTATACCGACCCGGGCCAGTTCATCCTTTAAGCTTTCAGATAAGCCAAGGCGAAACTGGTGCCGCAGGGCTGCGTTATTCCACTGAGTATCCGCGTTTCAGCGCCTGAAGTACGCTCTGAGGCCTTTCTGGAGCGCATGAAGGGCAGCCTCTGCAGTGGAAGTCCGTTGTGAGACGTTGTGTAAATCTACCAGCGCTACACAAGTGATTGTGGTGAGCAGGCACCAAAGGGTCTGAGTCAGAGGTGGTGGAACTGAGTTCAACCAAGTTCCCCCTGAAAAAAACCCTGCCTGGAAGGGGCGATAGATAGACATTTACGTAACTTACGTAACTCTGCTGGACAAGAGTGTACATAGTGGCCGGCCTCCCCACAGTACAGGCATAAGTTGTTCTGTCGTCGGCGTAACCGTTCTTCAGCAGATAGTGAGGGTCTCATTAATCCAAGTTGCATAGACTCACAAATATCTGGCATCAGTTTAACTGGTACAGGATTGGCTGAGACAGGACTGATGAAAGCAGAGTGAGCAGGAGCAGGCACAGGGGGTAACATCAAGGTGGGATGGACTTGCTGGGTAGCTCTTTCTGTCATGCGCTCCCGAAGACGTCGGTCTATCTGGATGGTCAGAGTAATTAAAGTCTCCAATGAGTTTGGTATACCGACCCGGGCCAGTTCATCCTTTAAGCTTTCAGATAAGCCAAGGCGAAACTGGTGCCACAGGGCTGCGTTATTCCACTGAGTATCCGCGTTTCAGCGCCTGAAGTGCGCTCTGAGGCCTTTCTGGAGCGCATGAAGGGCAGCCTCAGTGGAAGTCCATTGTGGGTCGTCGTGTAACTGTGCCATAGCATTGAAGGAGGATGACAAAGAGTCCAGCATAACATGGCGCTCTTCGAGTAAGCAATGGGCCCAGGTCTTTGGTTCACCCTGAAGTAGAGAAATGATGAACCCCATCTTGGTGGTCTCCAGGGAAAAGGTCTGAGGTTGTAATGAAAAGTACAGTTCACATTGCGAAATGCCAGGAACCTATTTCGGTCCCCGGAAAATCTCTCCGGAAGGGGAACCCTTGGCTCTGGAAGTATCATCATTACGGTGGGTGCGGTAGCAGTCTCTGTTGATGTCCTGCTAGTAGAAGGAGCTGAGACAGAAGAAGGATTCACAGCAGTAGTCAGGGATTGCATCTGTCCCTCCAATTGCACACAACGGTCCTGGAGATATTTCACTGCTTGAATGAGGGCTGAGAGATGTTAGCAAATCTCATCCGTGGAGGAGGTCCCTCTTGCAGGCTCAGGAATGGCTTTTTGATTCTGACACCTACCTTGGAGGTGAGCCTGACATGCAGAGGGAGACTTCTCGTAAAGCCCTGGCCCTGGAGTCACTGGAGTTGAGACAGTGACCGTAGAAGCACAGTGAGGTATGATTGCCTGCAGAGTTCTCTTGGCTGGAGATGATGACTTTTTAGTTGAAACATGTCGGGTGGACCCCTCACGACTGCCGCTATACGATTTTTATGCTGTTTCCTATCTTCTGAAAATGTGAGTTTGTTTTTAATTATTTTTTAATAAATCCAAGTTTAAAGGTTATCACGCTATGTGAGTATTTTTTACTCCTTGCATGCAATACGAATTATTCGTTTGGCCTATGGTGGTGTATCTATTGATGTGGAAGCCGTGCTGTTATTCCTTCTTACCGTGTGGTGATGACATCTGACCAGATATACTATCCAGACCTGTTGGTCATCAAGCTTTTTTGACCTGTATGGCGTATGCCATTTCAGGCCACTAACTCTGGTAAGCCTCCACAATTTCTGGTGATGGTCCTGGCACTGATTTCAATCTTCCGTGCACCTTTGGTCTCTCCACGGTCCGCTTATCTGCCAGATTGGGTTTAACAATCCCCCTGTACGTTTGGGAGGCATTCGTCCATCATTGCCTATGCACTACTACCATAGACTTTTGTTTTTTTCACAAATATTTCACATATTTTGATATGGACTATTATATATAATTTTTGATGCTTTTCACTTACTAGTTGAGGTGTTGATTGTATATAAGTGTCATTGCTTCTTTTATCAGTCACTGTCACATTTGCTTATTTGGTACACTACGGTTCACACTGAGTAGTTTCTCTGATTACTTATATAAGGCTATTAATTCCTTATATTGTTTTGACACATTTATTTATTACATATATTTACGGAGCTTATAGCGCTACACTTTTAAATTTTTTTGAATTACAAGAGTAACAAATTTAAACGAATCCGATAAAAAACAAATTCGAAAAAAAAATTTAATCGAATTCGAAAACAAATTTGATTCAAATTCGAAAACAAATTTGAAAACAAAAATGTATTGCCCAATTTTGCACTATTCTAGTGCCCACCCCCGCCCCCTGGCACGAAGTATACCATTCAGCCAGTATTTATGATTGCAAATATAACAAATAATTCTGCGCTGCCCTGAAAAGGGGGAGTAAGCAGCTAATACAGCCAGTAGAATATGTGCATATAAAGGAATAAACAAAATAAGTGTAGCGCTAAGACAACCCCAAATATCTAATATGAAAATGATACAGTCCAGGAACCAATAAATCTCTAGATATAAATTAGACAAAAGTCCTTCATATTTATATAGTTCATATAGAGTAATGGTCCATAAATATCGAGTGACTTCGTGTGTGGAATATATCAATAAATACGTGACATCTGACATGAGGAGAACACCACCACCAGCAATAAGGAGGCTTACCAGATCGGTTGAACCCAAAAAGACGTACGCCTAGTTGGGTAAAACGGGCTTGGGTGGTGAACCACTTCAGGAGATCCGGAAGAGATGAAAAGGTGGGGTTCCTGAGATGA
>NC_133332.1:254734355-254806855 GCF_042186555.1 Aquarana catesbeiana | reverse complement strand
TAGATCTTATTTTGTGTCATCAGGGTAATAAAATGTATTGGATTTTGATCGGTCGTTTTTCATGGATGAATTCCAAAACTCAATAAGTTTCAATGGCATCTTGTCTTTAATGCCTCAGACGCTCGCGACTGAAATATGGCTCTAACAAAACGCTAATTTATCTTGGCGCTTTGATAGAACATTATCCAAACAGCTATTATATATCAAATCCAAAATCATCATGTCTTCATTTGCACAATGATCCATGAGAAGGGTGTATTCGTAGGCCATAAATAAATCCCCAAGCTGACTGTAATTTAAATAATTACTTTATTGAAGGAGTTAAACTTAAAGGCAAACATTCAAAAGAGAAAATATGCATATTATCTTTTAAAAAAAAAACAAAAATGGAAATTTCTACTCATAAAAATATGGATGGAGTCATTTTAAGATTTGTGTAGCCATTTATCGCTTTAGTATGTTGTCTTTTTATAATTTAATTGTAAAGTTATTAAACTGAACCTTTCCATGAAAGGAAGACACCCGTCAATGGCTTGTATGGCAGTGATGCCCTGGGTGATGTGTGGTAGTAACCATGAAGAAGTCAAAGGCATCACAATTGAATAGCTAACTTTTTTCAGTTACACCAAACATGAGTTTAGTGGCTGATATGACTATTGTTTAGTTTCACCTGACAGAGGTTCCTGGTTGCTGGGAAATCTTTGGTGTGTGTTGAGTATTGCCCAAGAACCAAGAGCTGGAAAGGAAAGAGATAAGAGAATCCTACCAGCTCTCATACCCTCCACATGGTGGGGGGGAGGGGGCCTTGCCAGTGGGGGGGCCTCCAGAAAAGCAGCACCTTGTCCCCATGTTGAGAAGGACAAGGCCCTCATCCCCACAACCTTGGCCTTAGGGTCTGCAGGTTTGGGGCTTATCATTAGCAGTCGGTAAGGACAGGGTGGGTGAAGCAGCCACTGCTTCCTTAGCAACTGTTGACAGCTGGAAGCTGTCATGTTAGGGTATCCCTGAACACCCTAAATGTCACAGTCAGGTGTCAGGCTCGGAGACCAGTAGCTATAGCAGTAGAGGGACTCCCACCGACAAGCAGAATGGGTATATGCAGGTCGCCCTGGAGGATGTGGATGATGCAGGCTCACCCAAGGTGCAGGGTCTAAGTACTAACAGGTGTGAAACAGAGCTTCTGATGGTGGAGCAACCTGAGGTTCCATAGCAGATATAGCAGGTTGGGATCAAGTAGAAGCATAGTCGAGGAACAAGCCAAAGGTTGGTAGCAAGTGATAGCAAAGATTTGGACAGCAGGAGTGACAAGAGTAAGATTTTGGCTGTAGAGAGCACAATAATGTGGCAAATAAGCAATGCAGAAATATGGCTTAAATCAGGAAGTTCATGGGAGGAGCAAAGAGTTCAAGGTTCATGAGAAACAAGACATAAGACAAGGTTGTCTAAGCAATCAGGCAGGAAGTTATCCAGCATCTCAGATGGCTCAGCGAGAAGAGTTAGGACCAGACACAGCAGAGGTCCCAGGTCCTGGCCCTGACACCAACAGCCTGAACAGCCAGCATTCAGGCCAAACACTGATCTCATCCCTAGTGATGACAGCAGAATTCTCCACATGCTTAACTGGAAGGTTGCGTTTACCACAAACCCTGGGTATTTACAGACTTGCCATAAGTGCTTCTCAACTTTTATTAAACATCAAATATTTAAAATATTGCTAACTTACTACACCACAAGGGCTCTCCCGTTTCTCTGCTCATGTTCCTTTTTTTCCAGTGGAAATGGCTGAATTTTTCTCCTCCAAAGCCCCAACTGAGAGTCACCACTCCATACATGCCAAACTGAACCTTACCATGTTTTCGAACACAATCATTTTCTGGTGTTTGCAGCTTAGTGCTACATAGTTTAAGGAACCCATGTACGAAAATGACTAATGAGTTGTGGTTAGCAACATCTAATACAAATATCTATCTGGCTTAAAATTTGTTTAAAATATTTTTGATGAAAACATTAAATACTAGCAATGCATTTTGAAAGGAAAACCTCCTTCTTCAGGGCTTGAACAAGGAGTTTAATGCATTTCATCTGTTTACAGGAAATGCTAGCTTCAATCCAGGCTCTCTATGCCATCTCATCCGGATTGCATTGTAAATCCTTGTTCAAGCCCTGAGGAAAGGGTTGCACTTAACAAAGAAATATTTTAACGCAATTTCAAGCAAGTTGGACGTTTGCACTAGGTATTCTTACCACACACACCCATATGTTGTTCTTCTGTTAAGCTATTTGAATATCATGATCCTTGTACAAGTATTTTATTGGTACATGTAGAATGCAGTACAATACAGCAAATGAGTTGTATAATTAAAATAAGCAAGTCATTCACTTAAAACAGTCTATATAAAACAACAGGAGATAACGTGACCTTCAGGTGAAGGGAACGGCAGTTCTTATGGGGGCTATACCATAAAAAGGCAGGCCTCTGGTGTAGAAGGTCAATGAAGAAATGCTGGAGGGTTTAACATTTAATGTAACATTTGTATGTAAATATGTCTGGCTAACAGTCACAAAAAATCTGTCAGAGGGGCTTTGTGTAGCAGCCGAAGTGTAGTGTGGTCTTTTCCATAATGTTGTATTCAAATTATACATCCGGGAGAAGGTCGGTGGGTGTATACGGTACCCCTTCTCCCAACCAGCCTTGGAAAGGAAATAAAAGTATAAAGGCGAAAGAGGGAGGCCCGTGACCTGTGCTAGCTTAGGACAAAAAATAGGGGGGGGGGGGGTATATAGACCCCAAGGTGGAGATTGAGTTGGAGATAAAGGAGTGTCAAAGCAGTCCTGAAAAGAAGGATAGAGTACAGGAAGGGTAGAGGGACATCAGAGGGGAATGAAGGGGAGTGATGGGGGGTTCCTTAGAGAGGATCCAAACCCACATGGCCATGTGTTTACTTTAGGCTTGGGTGGGAGCATAAGGTAGTATAAGGGAGTCATCTAGGTCTGGGGGTAAAAAGTGGGTGATCCAAGGCCTCTAGAGTCTTTCATATTTGGACACTTTGTCTAGTATAACTGCTTCAGTTTTGGTATGGATCATGGCTTGACCTGATATTTTGGCCAATCGGGAAACAGGTTTCATACCTACTTTTCCGATCGTCCAGGAGGAGGATCAATGTTGCAACAGTGAATTTTCATTCGCTGTTTCAACACACCTGGGTGGGCTCCAGACGCAATGCTATGGGTCCCAAGTCCACCCTATTTTGAAGCCTATTAGAGCCTCTGGTTCTAATCAGGTTCATCAAAAAAAAACCTGGCCGCTGTAATTCATGCGCCCGGTGACCCGAAAGGGGCCGGACACATGAATAGGGGGCGTTCATGACGCCTATGGATAGATTCATGCTATGAATCTATCCACTGCATATAGGGGGGTGGCTAGAGAGAGTGGGTTAATGGATCGGCAGACATCGGCCCGTAAAAAAAAACGTCTGACACTCGGCCTGTGTGTGTGTCAGTCTGTCCGACAGAAGCCGATCAACTCCTGATGAGCACTCTCAGCCAATGGAAGAGAGCTGATCGGAGTGTTCTGGCAGAGGGCGTCCCCCTGTCAGAACACAACAGCTCAGCGGGGGAGATCACTGCACTAACTTGACATAGTCAGTACAGCGGCTCTGACTGGAGCTGACATCTTTTTCGCTGGGTTGAACGAAAAAAAAAAATTCATAGTGTGTGCCTGGCTTTAATCTTTCAGGTATAACAAAGGGGCCCCAAGATCCCAGCCCCCCCCCCCCGCTCCCCCCATGTGAATGAGTATGGGGTACTAAGAAAGTGTAAAAGGTAATTAAAAAGTTTTTTAACAAGTCCTTTATTAAGAAAAAAAAAATATGTCCCCATCGTCAATCACACAGCCCGCCGCCACTGCCACCACGTTAAGGATATTCCTTAACAATCAGCTATTCTTCCAGTTCGAATCGGGAAATCATTTTTCAACCAACCCGAATCATTCTGAAGATTTGAAATTCATTAGGAAATTAATAAACAAAACAAAATTAAATGAAAAGAAATTAAACTAAATGAATTAAGAAACAAACCAACAAAACAAAATTAGTAACATAACAATTCTATCTGAAGCAAAACAAATCTTTCCGTTCTGCACGTCTACTGACAAGGCGGTGGGAGGGGGTTCACCAGGACCATGCAGAGCCACTTTCCTCCGGCTTTGATTAAGCAATAGTAAGAGTGGTGTGAAACGCGTCAGCTGCTGTGCATTTTATTCTGATTTGTATGGACTATGTCTTCAATAAAAGTATTTTATTGGAGTGCAGCCATCCGGATTATTTTTGCTCACACTTTCCTCTGGTACTCTGTCACTCTTGTGGCTGTGGGGGGGGGATGAGTGGGGAGAGTGGGGGGGGGGAGAGCGCCTGGCTACAATTAAAAAAAAAGAAGTCTCCGCCAAACACATTCCCCCTTAAAGGGGCATGGCCGAGATGTGAGAGAGGAGACGTGCCCTGCTTAAGCTCCCATCAGCCTAACTAATGCGCCAGAATCCTGGGTTTGAAGAAGCCATCCTGCTCAGCAAACACCTGCCTGCTGTTTGGGGAGCTGCTCCAGTTCTCCCCATGACCGGTGCTCGCAAATCAAGCAAAAAGGCAGCCTCTCACAGCTCGCAGGCCGAGCCGCCAAAGACTCGTGCAGTGGCCATCTTGCCTGTCACCTCCCTGCATCCAGCGTCTGTGGCAGTGCAAACAGACTCCTGGATGGCGGCGGCTATGGCTCCTGACCCAAATGGCTCCTCTTCCATCCCTCAGGCTGACTCAGAGCTGCATGGGGACCAGTCCGCTGCTGCAATCCTGGCAGCCATCACAGATAGTAAGTCCTCTGGGGAGGGGAAAATAGATGCACTGACCATAGTATGTGGGTATCAGACATGATATGGACAAATTTAGAGGCCACCTTGCAGAGGCAGAGCATGGTGTCTCAGCAGTGGAGGACTCTACTGTTCAGGCTCTAGCAGATCTCCATCAAAAGGTCAAGATCCTCATGGCCCGCTCAGAGGACGCTGAGGATTGCCTCCAGTGCAATGTCAGGGTGGTCGGGCTCCTGGAGGGTGCAGAGGGGCCTAACCCTGTAGTATTTGCGGAAGCATTCTTCAAGCAACTCCTGGGACTACATAGTATACATAGTGGAGTGTGCACACAGGGTGCCCACTGGTCCAAGGCCTGCTGGTTTGACGCCGCATGCTTTTCTAGTCCGTCTGCTCAATTTCAGGGACAGAGATCTGATCCTGGTGGAGGCCCACAAACTCCCTGATTTGAAATATGAAAACGCATTGATACATCTGTACCCAGATTTTTCTCCTGACCTGCAAAAGAAACGCCACTCCTTCACAGATGTGCGCAGATGCCTGCGAGAGAAAGGCCTGACCTACAACATGCTGTACCCTAGCCTCCTGAAGGTCATCCACAATGGCTCTGCTAAGTTTTTTGAATTGCCTGCAGATGCGGTTGACTGGTTTGATTCCATTGCCTAGGAATGTGGTTCGGTTGCCTGGCCACGTGTCTGTAGTTGGCGGACACTTCCCAAGATGGTACCGGGAGAGGCTGTAAATGTTATCCTTTTACAAGCTGTTTTTCCTATTGACAATGTTGTCCTTAGCAGGTTGATCGTTCTGAAAAGCCTGAGACTGCCTATCCGTTCAACGCGGGAGCTAAGGTTCTGTTTTAGGGTGTTATGACTCACCAATATGTCTCCACGACCCCTTTTTCTTTGAGTGGATGAACACTTGGAACAGTCTGCTAGTTTTTCTTAGTTTTTCTTAAGTTTCTCCGGAAGTTTTTCTATTTCTTTAGGTTTGTTCACCCAGAGCAAACAGGGAGTTGGGATCATAGACTGTATATTTTCTTTTTCTGTTTTCTTTTTTTTTTTTTCTTTTTGAGTCTTGCCCCAAAAGGTTCACGCTGATGGACCTCCAGTTTGCCTTGCACAGTCTGTAGTTCTCTGCATTCAGGTTCCTACCCCCCTTACTTCCCCTCTAATGCCGCGTACACACAAGCGGACTTTACGGCATACTTTGCCCGGCGGACTTTTCGACGGACTTTACGACGGACTTTCTGAATTAACAGACTTGCGTACACACGATCAACCAAAGTCCAACGGATTTGAACGTGATGACGTACGACCGGACTAAAACAAGGAAGTTCATAGCCAGTAGCCAATAGATGCCCTAGCGTCGGTTTTTGTCCGTCGGACTAGCATACAGACGAGCGGACTTTTCAACCGGACTCGAGTCTGTCGGACAGATTTGAAACATGTTTCATTTCTAGGTCCGTCAAACTTTTGAGAAAAAAAAGTCCGCTGGAGCCCACACACGATCGAATTGTCCGACGGACTCAGGTTCGCCGGACCAAGTATGCCGTAAATGCGGTCGTGTTTACGCGGCATTACTCTACTTATCCTGTCTCCATGCCATATAGAACACTATTATATGAGTGATCTGAAAATTCTCTCATGGAACGTTCGTGGGCTGAATTCAAGGTTTAAAAGAACGATGGTCCTTCAGTACCTTAAATCCCAAAACCCTCATGTAAGAGACCCACTTGACTGGTAGTAGAATACTCTCCCTAAACAGAAACTGGATACAGAGAACAATACACTCTACACACTCTACATATGTTAGGGGGGTTGCTACCTTAACTCATAAAAAGTTGGCCTGCTCTATTGAACATGTGGTAATAGACCCCCAGGGGCTCTATGCTATTGTGGTGCTTGACATTGAATCCCAGTTATTGGCCATAGCAAACATCTATGTCCCAACCCCTTTCAAGAGTGGGGTGTTGTATACTGTCCTGGAGAAAGTCGCCACCTTTGGCCTTTGGTTTGGATAGAGATGATTGGGACGATATTTGGGGTGCCCCATTTCAATGTCTAGCTTCTACTAGAGATCGTCTGATCCTGTATAAATTTCTGCATAGAATCTATCTTACTCCGGCTAGGTTAGCTAGGTTAGCTAGGATGTTTGGCAGCCACCACTCTATGTTGGAGGTGTTCTGCACCCTTGCAAACTTCATGCACATTTTTTGGGACTGCCCACATATCAAGCCCTACTGGCAAGACATAGCAAAGTGTATCCAGTCAGTCACATCCCTTTCAGTCACCTTTACGGTTGATGTATGCCTGTTGAGCCCTTGGCTACCACTAGGGCTATACAAACTCTTCTTACCCTCCTGCTGGCCAAAAAACTGATTATTCTGTCATGGAAGAGATCTACTGCCCCAACTTTGGCTTCTTGGAAGTCCCTGGTCAACAAGGCAGTCCCTTTTTACAAGGCAACTTATTTGAGTAGGGGGGTTGGGGCCAAATTTGACAAGATGTGGGGAGGCTGGATGGCATCCACAGACATGGTTTCAGATTAGACCCATAGGCAACTTGGCAGGTGGTCCTTGCTATGGATACATAAGCAGTAGGCTTGTGTTCCTGAGGTGGTGGGTGATTATTATTTTATTATTATTTTATTTCAGGTACTTATATAGCGCTGTCAATTTACGCAGCGCTTTACATATACATTGTACATTCACATCAGTCCCTACCCTCAAGGAGCTTACAATCGAAGGTCCCTAACTCACATTCATACATACTAGGGACAATTTAGACAGGATCCAATTAACCTACCAGCATGTCTTTGGAGTGTGGGAGGAAACCGGAGTACCCGGAGGAAACCTACGCAGGCACAGGGAGAACATGCAGACTCCAAGCAGGTAGTGTCGTGGTTGGGATTCAAACCAGCGACCCTTCTTACTGCTAGGTGAGAGTGCTACCCACTACACCACTGTGCCCCCCGAAATGAATACATTATAAAGTTATAATTTACTGAAGGTTTTATGGTCCTTACTTCTCCGGAGGAGGGGGAGGGTGGGGGGATTCTGAAATGTAACAGATGCATCATCTCCTCTGGTTGACGGGGGGGGGGGGGGGGGGGCGTCATTGACTCAGCGGACTAAATATCTGCTTCCTTCTGGAGGCTCAAAGACTGTGCATATTTTGTCTGGGCAAATGTTTACCGTTGGGGGGGGGTTGGTTTTGGTTTTTGGAAGATTGGTTACAACTCAATGTGACCTGGTTGTTTGTTGCCGCGATATGCAGTTTGGTGTTGTATGCCCTTACTATAAATCTCAATAAAAAGTAATTTACAAAAAAAAAAACACATTCCCTAGGGAGGAAATAAAAACTAATTTTTTTGAAAAAGAGATTTTACAAATGTTTCTTTTTTTAGCTGCAAAACGCAGCAATATGGCGCAGTCACACCTCAGCGTTTCAAATTGATTTGTTACGATTCTGCCCTTGATTTCAAAGTGCCGTGGTGTTAATGACAAATCACAGAACGCACAATTGAGATGCCATTTATTTGAATGGCTCCTAAAATCGCAGAGTGATTCTGCTGTGATTGTCACGCGATAAATCGCGCTGCAATGGCACCAACCTGCATCGCGTGAAGCTTGCCGCCCCAAAAAAAGTTCTTTAGCTAGTTTTGGGCGACATGCTTCGCGCGATGCGGGTTGCCACGATTGCAGCGCTATTTATCGCGCGACAACCGCGGCAGGACCTCATTGCGATTTTAGGTGCCATTCAAATGAATGGCATCTCAGATGTGTGTTCTGCGGTTTGTCATTAACATCTTTGAAATCGGGGGAGGGGGGGGATCGCGGCAAATCTGCTTGCGATTTAAAACGCCAAGGTGTGAGAATGCAGTCTAAATGCCATCCTTGGGGGCAAAATATAGGAGGACAATGTGATGCAAGTGATTGCGGAGAGCTAAGCCGACAAAACTATACACTGGAAAAAGTCGTTTCAATAAGCAGGTGATACATTAACGGTTGTGAAAGTTTCATAATGGTTTTAAAATATATATAATATATATAAAAATCTACCGAATGCGTTCATAAAAAGCCCTTCTCAAATGCTACTGGAAAATCTAAGAAACTTTTCAGATGAAATGATCCTTCACATGAGCATTTCACATTTCTGTCTGACAGCAGGTATATGAAAGTCTGCAAAATAATTGCAAATAATGTGCTCAATAGATATATTTTTTGTACCTGTTTGTCTGAAAATATACATGGTGAAAATGACTTTGCAGGCACAGATAGGTCTGATTTTTTTCATAGCTCTACTTTGGGCTATGTTTTTTTTTTTTATTAAGGAAAAACCCCAACTTATTCTGATTCAAATGCTACTGTACATTGGCACATCTTTTTAGACTCAGTCTGTCTGGACAGTAGTGTCACCTGCTGACATCCACAAGCAGCTTAACTCTTCAATAAGACACAGATGGGTTGATTTACTAAAACTGGAGAGTGCAAAGTTTGGTGTAGCTGTGCATGGCAGCCAATTAGCCAGGGGCGGCCCATCCATTAGGGACGACCGGGCGCCACCCCCCCCCCCCCACCATCCACGGCCGCCCTGTCTATCCATGCATCCGGCCCCTTTTAGGACGCCGGATGCATTAATTCCAACGGGGGGGGAGGTGTTTTTTTGAAGCCCCTCATTAGAGCCAGAGGCTCTAATAGACTTCAAAATAGGGTGGGCTCGGGGCGCAGAGCATTGCGCTACCAGCCCACCCAGGTGTGTTACAATAGCGAATGAATATTCGCTATTGAAACACTGATCCTTCTCCCAGCCAATCAGGAAGCGTGCATGAGACCCGTTTCCTGATTAGCTGAAAAGAGAAGTGTCCTGATTGGCCGCTGAGGGAGTAAATGGAAGCCGCAGAGAGCAGGGGAAGGGGAAGCCGCCACTGCCACCGTGATGCCCACGGAGAGCAGGGGAAGCCGCCGGTAAAGCCCGGGAGAAGCGCTGCCCGCCAATAGATGGGGTAAGTGCTCCGGACCGACCGGGGGGGTGGTGTTGGCACAGTTTGCCGCCCCCCCTAAAAAAAAAAATTTAATGACAGAGAGACGATCTGCCTTGTTTACATAAAAAGATTGCTGTTCCGGTGACAATTTTTTTGGGGGAGGGGGGGGCAGAAAACCGTGCCAACACCATCCCCCCCCCAAAAAAAAAGTTACCACCAGAACGACAATCTTTTTATGTAAACAGGGCAGAATGGCATTCTGACATGGGGGGAGGAATGGAATAGTATAAAACCGTAAAAACTTTTATTTTGAGAAAAGATTACTAAACACTTACAGCAATCCAGTGAATAGACAAACATGGTGGTGGGAGTGTCATGGTCTGGGGCTGCATGAGTGCTGCCGGCACTGGGGAGCTACAGTTCATTGAGCGAACCATGAATGTCAACATGTACTGTGACATACTGAAGCAGAGCATGACCCCCTCCCTTCGGAGACTGGGCCGCAGGGCAGTATTCCAACATGATAACGACCCCAAACACATCTCCAAGATGACCACTGCCTTGCTAAAGAAGCTGAGGTTAAAGGTGATGGACTGTCCAAGCATGTCTCCAGACCTAAACCCTATTGATCATCTGTGGGACATCCTCAAACGGAAGGTGAAGGAGCACAAGGTCTCTAACATCCACCAGCTTCGTGATGTCATCATGGAGGATTGGAAGAGGACTCCAGTGGCAACCTGTGAAGCTCTGGTGAACTCCATGCCCAAGAGGGTTAAGGCAGTGCTGGAAAATAATGGTGGCCACACAAAATATTGACACTTTTTGCCCAATTTGAACATTTTCACTTATGCCGCGTACACACGAGTGGAATTTCTGACAGGAAGAGTTCGATTGGAGCTTTTCATCGTATATTCCGACCGTGTGTATGCCCCATCGGACTTTTTCCGTTGAAAATTCAGACGGACTTAGATAGAGAACATGTTCTATATTTTTCTGACAGAACAAATTACTATTGGAAAAACCGCTCTTCTGTATGCTGTTCCGACGCACCAAAGACGACGCATGCTCTGAAGCAAGTACGAGACGGAAACTATTGGCTACTGGCTATTGAACTTCCGTTTTCTAGCCGCTTCATACGCATTGTACGTCACCGCGTTCTGGACGGTCGGAATTTGGTGTGACCATGTATGCAAGACAGCTAGAGCGGAATTCCATCGGAACTCCGTCGTAAAAACCTTCAGAGTTTATTCCGACGGCAAAACCGGTCGTGTGTACAGGGCATTAGGGGTGTACTCACTTTTGTTGCCAGCAGTTTAGACATTAATGGCTGTGTGTTGAGTTATTTTGAGGGGACAGCAAATTTACACTGTTATACAAGCTGTACACTCACTACTTTACATTGTAACAAAGTGTCATTTCTTCAGTGTTGTCACATGAAAAGATAGAATAAAATATTTACAAAAATGTGAGGGGTGTACTCACTTTTTTGAGATTATATATATATATATATATATATATATACTGTATATTGTATATTAGTATGGTAATAATGTATATTAATAATAATAAGTATAATAATAATTATATTATTATATCATATGAGTTTTATTATATTTATTTTCTTTATTGGTCTCATCTTCTGTAAATCTTTACATACCTTTGCCCCGAATGCATACACCTCTGGTTGGTGACAAATGAAACATTAATGCTTTTTTCTTGCAATGTGAAATCTTTCAGGTTCTTTTTAATGGTATAATATGTAAAATGTTCAATCATATTCCAACTGGAATCCATTTGCATATTCCCTGTAATATACATTTTGAAAATCTTTATAAGCTTCGGGTTGCTAATATTACTTTTGCATATATTTATGGAAACATAAATATTTCATGACCTAGAATCTGGCAGGCATAGACCAGGATATCAAGTTTGTCATCCTATATTTAATATAAAGTGGCATGTTTAAAAAAAAAAAAAAAAGGAAGAAGATTGTATAGCATCTAAGTTTATTTGATCTTTAGTAAATGTGCGCAACTGGTGAATTTCCAAAATATATAACAAAGAGGAGGGATTAATTGTGCCATCTTGTTTCCTACCACTATTGCTGGTGGCATCAATGCTGTCAGGTCTAGGGCTGCCAGGTATTCAATCTGCTGGTTTGTATAACACAAACCTGCAATTCAGATGCCTTTCCTAGATTTTAATGTTAAAGCTGAACTCTGGGAAATTTTAACAGGATTCCAATCATTTACCCAATTCAAATAAACTTCAAACTGAAAACCCTCAATCCAAAGTTTATCTCTGCAGTACTTCTTTTTTTACAAGATGTCCTCAGCCTTTTGGGTTCAATGGCCCCCAACATCAACAGGGAGGACTGAAGAAATATAATGAATAAAGAACATCATGGCCCCACCCCCTGAGTGGGTGTAACCACGTCACCATTTATGCATATTGCATTCATGCAAAGCGTGACATGATTATGTCAGCACCACTCTCTGCATGAGTACAAAATGAATGAAAGGTGACATGGAGAAGATCACAAAAGGAAGAGGAGATTAAAGGGTCTGTGTATAAAAAGTTTGCTGAACGAATGTGATACACGTCCACAGGCTCCAACTAAACTTGCCATATTCTGTTATATAACCCTGATATGATTGTGAGCGCCGTCTAGTGGCCAAAATTCTTCCTTTTTTTTCCTGTTGAGATATTTAAAAACCAAATACTATATTTTGTCCACTAGATATTGCTTACCAGGGCTAGGACAAAGGGTGGGCAGGAGGGGCAGCTGCCCTGGGCACTGTGGTATAATGTGAAGGGGGGGGGATCACCACAAGGAAATTGTGTTGGAAGGGGGAATGTGAGGGGTAGAAAGCCGTAAGAATTGTCCTGGGGGGACATTTGGGGAGGTCTGCTAGGAGTGGTGATTTGGGGAGATTTGTGTTGGGAGGGATGGGTTAGGAGGGTTTGTGTTTGAAAATGTAATGTGGTAGTGGGGGGTGGATTTGTGCTTAGATCAGAATTTTTTTTTTGGGGGGGGGGTTTTAGCTAGTAGGGATGAGTAGGGAGGAAAAGTATTTGTGCTCGGAGGGGAAATGTAAGGGGTAGAGGATTTGTTTTAGGAGGGGCAATTTTTTTGGGGGTGGGATTTGTGCTGGGGGCATATGGGGAGAGAGAGGATTTGAGCTGGGGGGGGGAGGCAAAGACTTGTGCCAGGAGGGGGAATTTCATCAGGGGTGTGGATTTTGAGGGGGGATTAATGTTTAGTGGGGAGCATGCAGGTTAGTGCTCTAATTTTTTTTGGGGAGGGGGGAGTTTTGCTGACACAATCATACATCTTGGGGGAGAGGGGCGCAATTTGGTAAGTTCGCCTTGTGCTCTAGATGACCTTCTTCCCGGCACTGGTGCTTACAATCATACAAGATGGTTATTTAATAACGAATAGGACACGTTTTGTTGGAGCTGTGCAAATGTGTGGTTAAAGCTCTCAGACAGATGATCAGAGCAGACAGTAGCAGAGTCAGCCGATGGCCAGATCAGCTACATACAGAGTGCAGGCACCAAAGTAATGACTGACAATAGAAGAAATAACAGGCCGATCATCAAGATAAGCAAAGGCAAGTTGAGTACAAATAACTAAAAGCTGAACTGAAAACAAATGGCATGAAACGCCAGGTGACAAAGGCAGGCAATAGTAGACACAGTAATGTGCTGAACAGGAAAAATGCCCAACAGTCTATTTAAGCTTTTCCGATTATGGCAGGTGTGCTCTGCTGAATCCTAAGCTGCAATGCTTAGTAATGACCAAAAGTTGTTGGACTTTAAGGGCTAATCTTTGCAGCTGGTGATGTAAGTCATCCTCTTTTACTTCTTTGTAGCTGTGAGCAGTGGGTAACAAGGATGAATTCATAACAGTATGAAAGCTCCCGATTAGTGTTACTATCATCGTTCTAGAAGGAGATGATGACCCATTTTACTGGGGACAGGTAGACCACTGGGGTGAAATGGAAAATGTTTTGTTGATTGGTTGATCTCTATAAATATTTACACAAACTAAACCAGGGCTTTTTTTGAGCTGGAACTTGGTGGAACGGTGTTCCACCACCTCTGACGCTAGCCCTGTGCTTTCCGCTCACTGCTGTCATGCACCTTACTCTGTATGTAGCACACTCCTAAACTCTGCACTCTTTACACCACACACTTCTGATCTCCGCACTCTGTACGTAGCTCACTCCTGATCTCTACACTCTGTACACAGCACACTCCTAAACCCTGCACTCTGTACACTGCACGCTCCTGATCTCTGAATTCTGTACACTGAGCTCTCCTGATCTCTGCATTCTGTACACTGAGCGCTCCTGATCTCTGCATTCTGTACACTGAGCGCTCCTGATCTCTGCATTCTGTACACTGAGCGCTCCTGATCTCTGCATTCTGTACACTGAGCGCTCCTGATCTCTGCATTCTGTACACTGAGCGTTCCTGATCTCTGCATTCTGTACACTGAGCGCTCCTGATCTCTGCACACTGTACATTGTGCACTCCTGAACTCTGCACTCTAAACACCGTGCATTCCTGAACTCTGCACTCTGTACACCGCACACTCCTGAATTCTGTACTCTATGTAGCACACTCCTGGATGCTTCACTCTGTATGTAGCGCACTCATGAACTCTGCACTCTATACAAAGCGCACTCCTGAACTGTGCACTCTATGTAATGCACTCCTGAACTCTCTACTCTGTATGTAGCACACTCCTGAACTCTGCATGTAGCACACGCCTGAACTCTGCACTCTGTATGTAGCACACTCCTGAACTCTGCACTCTGTATGTAGCACACTCCTGAACTTTGCACTCTGCATGTAGCACACTCCTGAACTCTGCACTCTGTATGTAGCACACTCCTGCACTGTGCACTCTGTATGTGGCACATTCCTGAGCTCTGCACTATGTACAAAACGCATTCCTGAACTCTGCATTCTGTATGTAGCACACTCCTAGTATTTAATGCTCCTTAAAGACCTGTCCACTCTTAGTGAAATTTGGCCACACCCACCATTTGCTGTGTTGCGCTATCCCGCCCCCTTCTTAGGGGAAGTATGGGGGCCTGGTTGAGTTCCTATACCTACTCTCTGAGAAAAAAAAGCCCTAAACTTCGCAATAATGCATACAGGCAGTCCCCGAGTTACGAACACAATAGAGACTGTAGGTTTGTTCGTAAGTCGCAACACTGCATTTGTAAGTGTAACTTCCGGTCGGAACACTGCATTCGTAAGTGTAACTTCCGCCTGTGCATGGATGTGGGATGTTCCGGGCGCTTGTTACATTATCTGGGGCGTAGTACGGCAGTGTGGGATGTGTTCGGAAGTGCTCGAAAGGTATCCAGGACCCACGTGGAGCAAAAGTGGCCGGCATTTGAGGCCGTTCGTTAGTAGGAGTCGTTCGTAACTCGGGTGTACGTAACTCGGGGACTACCTGTATCCTGAAGGCCATCATATTTATTTAAAGGCCATCTTCACAAAAAGTTACGTAAAAGAGTAAGAATTTCTAAGTTGTACTAGTACCGGTACTGAGTGAGTTAAGCCGACAAGGGGAAATTTATTTGGTGCAGGCAGCACACAGCTGGGGAGGCCTACAGGTAACAATCATCATTATGGTAAGTGCTCTACTTTGCCTAATTGCGTGTCACCATCTCTTAATGAGTATACAGCGGGCAGGTTGCATTCTGCTAGAGAAATGTTAGGTTAATTGCTTTGTCAGCATTCATGAACCACCTGAATTTTAGTTCTCTGAGGAAACCAACAGGCTATACATGCCGAAATTCAATCACTGCGGGAGATTTCTAGTTTAAAACAGAGCTTTCTTTCAGTGGGAACATGGGGGGAACACAGTTCCAGCATTAACTGTATGTAATGGCAAGAGGTGCTGGGAGGTCTATTGTTGCTGACTGCTGGGGTGATCTCTTGTTGGAGGGGCGGATCTGTGGTTACAGGGGGGGGATCTTATATTGCTGAGAGGGGGGGTCAATTGTTGTTGGGCGTAATCTACTGTTGAGGCAGGGATCTGAAAGGAAATCTATTACTGCTGGTTTGGGATATTTTGTTGCAGGAGGTCTATTGTTGCTGCCTGCAGGGGATCTATTTTACCAATTTTATTGTTATCCTTAGCACCACAAATGATACTTGGTTCTGTATTCTCTAAAAGGGGAACCAAGGGATGGTGCTCGGAGGTGAGTAGGGGGTGGAGACAAGTGGTGACTCGAAAAGGAGGGTGTATCGATTTTCTGAGAAAAAAAGCCCTGGTTTAAAATAAATGTGTATCAGATCTGGAAAATTAAAAATCAGAAGATGAAGGAAATATTTGGGTTGGGGTTACCATAAAAATTAAACTACTATGCTGTAATGGCTTAATCTCAAACTTTTCTTATAAAGCTATGGCACTACCAAGAAGATTCCAAGTTTATGCTATATAAAATCGCAGACATATTCTCTGTTAGACCATTGTGATTGGTTCTCATTGTGATGGGCTTCCTCTCTTGCCAATAGGAAAGTGCAGAGGGCAGGAAAGCAGACAATCACGTTTTTTCTCATCAAAAAGTGCTGAAACTCTTCCTTCTTCAATATGGCTGTGGATTTGGAGGGAACATTGGAGTAATTGAGGCTGGTTATGAGGAAAACCAAGCTCTTGCGTGAAGAACCTGAGCACAGTATCAGGCCCATGCATGCATCCACACATAGGCGCATGCATGTTGGAACTGACTTTTAGTGCTATGTGGAC
Source organism: Aquarana catesbeiana (assembly GCF_042186555.1). Lineage (NCBI taxonomy): Eukaryota > Metazoa > Chordata > Amphibia > Anura > Ranidae > Aquarana > Aquarana catesbeiana. Next base: position 254,790,245 of record NC_133332.1, on the reverse strand, counting down.
TACTTAAAGCATTGCGGAGTTCAAGATCCTTTCTGAGTGGTTGCTTCTTTATATTACCTGATTTGCCTTCTGACTTTGCTTGATCTTGATCCCTCCATTACCTGATCATTGGTTTGTTACCTGACTCTGCATCCTGCTTATTCGTTTTGGCAGCATCTCCTACTCGCATAATACTGACCCGAGGTTTGGCTTTTATTTCTGTTTTTTCTCTTAAATTTGCATCACTGCTGCCAGGTTGTTGCCAACTCCTGGTTTTGTCTTCTGTACTTTCAAGTCCTGACTCCTGAGAGGACATCAAGCACACGTTTCTGCCTTGCTGCACGATCCAGTGCCTCCTGGCCAGGACATACCACAGGCACCCATGCCAATCCATGTCCAGTTATACCCAGTCACCAACCTTAAGGAGAAAGCAGGACAGGAGATATAAGAGAGTCGTTTCATCAGCTTGGCCTCTACCAGGTACGTGACACTGCCATGAGAGGGATTGGGGTAATAGAGGCATCTTTGCAATTTATAGCTACATTTTTTTTTGCACGATTCCTTTTAAAGAAAACTCTAGGAAGCATTAAAAAAAATATATATGTTTTGCCCAAATAGCTGATGAAGAATATATTGCTTGGTTCTCGGATGATTTTACTTACTTTTCTTCCCATCACCAAAATGAAGGTAGGTCATCACATGAACTGCAGGAACAGGGGAAGACAATGATCCTTCATTGTAAGTGTAGCATCCTCTTAGTTAGGTTGCTAGGATGTTAGGTAAATGTACTTTTTTTGGTCCCTCTGTAATCATTGGAGCAGTTGTTGGATTCTTTTGGCTGCTTTTGGTTTCACAGGCTGCAGGTTTGATTCCTCTCCCCTGCCTTCTAGAAAGTTCTGGAACATAGGAGTGGAACAAGGCAAAAGGACAGCATGAACATTTATTGTGCTGCAGCCAATCCCTGGGGAGGTGTGCCCAGGAGGTGGTTAGGAAGCACATAAATTGTCTGAGACATAGAACAGCAGTGTCTTCCTGTTCAAGTGGTTCCACCTGTTTAGGTGGGGGGGGTGGCTATGCTGTACCACCAGCTGTCCTACTGTTTCAAGTTGCTGTTCATTTTGGTCCCGCCTGTCGCAGAGCCAGGGGAGGGGGCCCTACATCTGAGAGAGTATCGGACACCCTGATGCTTCTCCTAAAAATCCAGTCTGCACAGTTTCATTGTAAGGCACCTTGAGGAAGCTGAATGGGCACAACTACTCCCCTGGCCTTGCAAGTACTGCTTTGCTGCAAGATCTGGGTGAATGTTGGGATTGCTCAGCCGCTGCTATCAGGAGGAGTGTAGTGACTGTGCTTTAATCATCATCATCCAGTGGCCCTCTGGGAGTAGCACTACATAAGTAAATACCATCACTGAGAGGAGTTCCAGACCATGGGACGGGTCATGTTTTATCATCACCTGGAAAATAGGCAAAATAGACTTCCTGCACTGGAGATGTAGGGGGCAAATTACATTTTCTAATCCCTTTCTTCCCAGCCTCTTTAAATGGGTCTTTCTGCCTATTGGGTAGACTTCTTGATCACATAACTACTATCACGGTAATCACATGATCTGGAGTTGTCCCATCGGCTCCTTATGATTAAAGATCAAGTACTGTCTACGATAGCTCGGTCAGTGTGTTGGGAGTGCACAGTGAAAGCACTCTAAGCACAGGAATTTTGTCCATCCTTGGACACACATGGGCTGCGTGTGGGTGTTAAAGCCTACCTCCTTGGCTGCCACACATGCGTTACGTGGATGGCAAGAGAACTTTACCTAGAGTTACGTTTTAATGGCAACCTGCATGCCAAATTGATTCATACGTTATAGACAGCAAAATAATTGGGTTTGAAAGATGTATCTTATTGGCTGACAGACCCCCTGGCACCCCGCCTGGGTGCTCCTGCCAAACTCTGCCTCCTGCCCACCAAACCCTTCCACCAGACTGAAAGCTAATACCAGCTCTTTACTCCAAGCATCCTACACAGGCAAGATATTGAGGTAACAACCAAAGAAATTACTCTTTATAAAAACTCAGACACATACTTTATACCCAAAAGGAGGACATTCCTCTCTTGGAGATATGACAATTCAAACTTTAAACAGCAATCCAATTAACAGCTAACAGAGATCTTAATTAAACAGTAAGCTAACAACTGGTCACCTAGACAAGCCTAGGTGACTCAGGTCAGTGTCCACCCAGACCGTGTGGCACCAGTTCCCCAGAAAGAAGACCCAGGGCTATCCAAATCCCATTAACCAACTTTCTTTTCACATCCATCTTCTCACTGAGTTTCAAGTTGGCAGAGACAATCATGGCTTCCTGGTGGTCATGTAATCTTGCATTATATAACAGGACACTTTCCTGAAAGCTTGTGGCTCCCTCAAATGCCAGGGCCCATAGTCAGTAGGCAAGAGGCTACCCTGCAGTCCCCTCCAAAAGCTTCTGTCTTGGTTGGGTCTGACCACATAGTGGTTATTATATTTTAAATAGAGTTTTAGCCTCCTTATTGGTTGGCAAAGAGGGAGCTGGGACAGTCTCAAATTGTTCAGAATTTAGAAAGATCCATATTAAAAGAGGTCCTAACTGACCTCCGTAGATGCAGGAATTGTGGAGCAATCCATTCTCAAAGTTTACAGAAGAAGCACTAAAGTTAATGTTTTAGCAACCCAGCTTTTCATGACCCACCTCTAAGAGCTCTTGAAACTATAGTTAAATTAGAGATCAAAGACTGGAAGGCTGCTAAGTCACTACTGGGAGGGGAAGCGGGGGAGCTAAGCAGATAAGCCCCTGATGTGAAAGGGAGCAGGATAAGCTCAGCTGCCACTGTGTGAGCTGTAAACAGGGAGAGCTGAGTCGATGAGTCACTGCTAAGAGGTGGGAGCAGTGTGAGCTGAAGTGCTATAGGGGGGACAGAGTGATCTGAATCACTAAGTCACTACTAGGTGGAGGAAACAGGATCATTAAAACTTTTAAGTCACTGCAGGGAGGGGGAACAGGGGAGCTGATCAGCTGAGTCACTGATGTGAAGGGAAACTGAGTGAGCTGAGCTTTGCGGTGGTTTTAACCCTTTCTCGGCCGCTAGCAGGGGGGTAAAACCGCCCCCGCTAGCGGCCGCATACCGACGGTAAAGCGCCGCTAACAATAGCGGCACTTTAACGCCGACGCCGCCCCCGCCCCAGTGTGAAAGGGCCCTAAGGAGGGAGTAAAGGGAATTGAGCATTGTTAATTTTGGCATCAAATTTCAATCTAGTTGTATTCTTAGTCTTTAGACTAAAATGCCATTTTAGTTTTAGTCCCATTTTAGTCATCTGCAATTGTTTTTTGTTTTTGTTGTATTTTATCTCCAGTACATTTTAGTCCAATAAAGTAATTTTAAATCAACAAAAATATAATGGGTTTAGTTACAATGTAATGCATTATTTAAGATCATGTTATTATTTATGGTATTAAGGTTTGAACAAACTCACAGATACATATTTAGCCACTCTGGACGGTCTGAGAAGGCCTATAATGATGCACAGTGCTCTGGACGGTGGTCTGAGGAGGCCTGTAATGATACACAGTGCTCTGGACAGTGGTCTGATGAGGCATGTAATGCTGCCCACAGTGCTCTGGACGGTGGCTGTAATGCTACATAGTGCTTTGGACAGTGGTCTGAGGAGACCGTAATGCTGCACAGTGCTCTGGATGGTGGTCTAAGGCCTGTAATGCTGCACAGTGCTCTGGATGGTGGTATGAGAGGCCTGTAATGCTGCACAGTGCTCTGGATGGTGGTATGAGAGGCCTGTAATGCCGCACAGTGCTCTGGATCATGATATGAGAGGCCTGTAAAGCTGCACAGTGCTCTGGATGGTGGTCTGAGGAGGCCTGTAATTTACGGTGCTTTGGATGGTGGTATGAGAGGCCTGTAATGCTGCACAGTGCTCTGGATGGTGATATGAAAGGCCTGTAATGCTGCACAGTGCTCTGGATGGTGGTATGAGAGAGGCCTGTAATGCTGAACAGTACTCTGGATGGTTGTCTGAGGAGGCCTGTAAGGTACAGTGCTCTGGACCGTGGTCTGAGGAGGCCTGTGATGCTGCACAGTTCTCTGGACAGTCTGAGGAGGCCTTTAATACTGCACAGTTCTCTGGACAGTGGCCTGAAGGAAAGCCTGTAATGCCGCACAGTGCTGGATGGTGGTTTCAGGTCTGAAGGGAGGCTTGTAAGGTTGCACAGTGCTGGATGGTGGTCTCAGGTCTGAAGGGAGGCCTGTAATGCACAGTGCTCTGGATACCGGTGGTCTGAGGAGGCCTGTAATGCACACACAGTGCTAGACAGTGGTCTGTGGGGAGCCCTGTAATTTTAATGTACACACTCACAGTGCTTTCTACTATGGACGGTCGTCATGATTCGAGAGTGGGAGTCTTGTCAGGAGGCCTGTAATGCACAGTGCTGCTCTGGATGGTCGTCTGAGGACTCGGAGGCACAGCCTGCTAACTGCTGCTAAGTGAAACACGCAGCAGTCATCCAGGTAAGTAGACAAGAAAAAAGGAGATGCAGCTCACAAACACTCTTGCTCTGGAATGACACCGCCCTAGTAAGAACTGGTTCCAGGTGCTGGCTTTGCTGGTTTGCAGTGAGGTAGAAAGAAATCCTGGATACCTCACCTCCGAAGCACGCAGCAGGGACTCGAGACACTTGCGTGCTGGGAGCGGAGGCAGGCAGAGCTCCATGGAAACCAGAAGTTCACAAGAGTAAATGTCCCTGCCTAACATTTTCGTTTTGTTTTTTGTTCGCATCGATTTTCATCATAGTTGTCGTCAGTGGACGGAAACGTGGTGTACTATTCGTCACTGTACAAAAGGCCACATTTTGATGAAAATGTTTTCGCTGATAAACACTGGAATTGAGCTGCAGAGTTAATGCAAGGAGGTGGAAGCAGAATTATCTAAGCTGTTGAGTCACTGCTGGGAGGGGAAGCAGGGGGAGTTGAGCTGAGGTCACTGCTGGGAGGGGGGAGCTGAGCTGCTGAGTCACTGCTGAGAGGGGGCTTAATTTAAAACTAATTTACTGCTTGCTATGCTGCATAATGGAGATAGAGAGATGGACAACTCTGTTTTTTTTTCTCTCCTGCTAGTTCTGATCACCCAGAAGGGTTCTGCTTGCTGAAACAAAAGAGCAACAAAAACTCTGCATTTAGAAGAGTGTTTCGTAACTACTGATTTTGAGGTTAAAGGGTTTCCAAATTAAGCTAAGTAAATTAACTTCTTTGAAAGTAGAAAATTGAATTTTATCTGTATTTGCCTGACCTCTCTTTCAGATGGAGTTATATCAGATTTGAATCTTGGAGTTATTATGTTTCCTGATGTAGTTCTTTTGTACATGCTTTCATTTGAAAATATTTTTCCACATTCTTTACCTGTGCTGGTTGCCTTGACCCATACTGCAAAAACTAAAAATTAAATTAAATATTACAACCCATAATACGAGGTTTAATGCCATTTCATGCCCATTCATTGATTTCATTTTAACCTAAAAACCAATCACATGCCCTATTCCTAACCCCTCCTAAACCTTTATTTGTTTTTCAATGAATTGAACATAGAATGAAAAAAAAAAAAAAAATAACTTAAAGTGTAAAGTGATAGCACACTAAAAACAAAGAAAAAAAAAAATAGCAGTATCAATTTTAATCCCTTCACGCTGACCGTACGCAAATACCCCACTGGACTGAGCTTTTTTTTTCCTGGGACCGCATATTTGCTTATCCCCCTTTGAGCTGGGAGCACGCCACGCTCCCAGCACAGAGACTCTCTCTATCTCTGTGAATGGAAGAGAGAGATACTTTGCAGTGGCGGTGCGTCCATTAAGGGCGCACGGGCGCCACCCCCTCTGTCAAGCCACACCCTCTATGTAGAATGGATAGATTGATGCATAGCATCAATCTTTTTGTGGCTGCTGTAGCCACCCCCTATTTAGGCGTCTGGCCCCTTTTTGGACGGCTGGGCGCCTGAATTCCAGCGGCGGGGGTGTATTTTTGAAGCACCTGATTAGAGCCAAAGGCTCTAATAGGTTTAAAAAAAGGGGACTCCGAGCACAAAGCATTGATGTGACATCAGAAAGGGGGCGGTGCCACCAGGTGACGTAGCCAGGTCACCCAGCCCCTTGCCTATATAAAAAATGTCAAAGCGCAGAGTGGGCAGATAGCGGGAGGCCTCCCAGGATGCGTGGCGTTTTCTTTTTGGTCCAGTGAGCGCCGTGATTGACGATGGATGTACATCGAGGGACACTTTTTTTTACTTTTTAATAAAGGGTTTGTCAAAAACTGTCTCTTGTAGCTATTACTTTTTTGGTGAATTGGTAGTGGTAAGATATACCCAACACCTATTCACATAGGGGGGAGCTGGGACCTGGCTGTCCCCTTGTTAAAGGGGGCTTCCAGATTCTGATAAGCCCCCAGTCCATAGACCCCGACAACCACAGCCCAGAGTTGTCGGGAAGAGGCTCTTGTCCCCATCAACATGAGGACAAGCTGCTTTGGGGTGGAGGGGCAAAGCCCTCCCTGCCCCAGAGCACCAACTCTCCCATGTTGAGGGAATGTGGCCTGGTATGGTTCAGGAGGGGGGGAGGCACTCGCTTGTCCCCTCCTCTTTCCTGACCTGACGGGCTGCATGCTGGGATAAGAGTCTGGTATGGATTTTGGGGGGGACCCTACACCATTTTTTTACCGGCACTTTTTTTTTATTCAGCTGTCAGTGGGGAAACCCATTGCCAGCTGATGACTCATCGGTTAAGGACGCCACAGCCGGCTTCCCGGGCCCCGTTCCTTAACAACCAGCTTACACTGTGCCCTAATTGGGCAAAGCTTTGTCCAATCAGGGCGCAGAATGCACTGTGCAGAATACATAGGCCGAATAAGGTTGCCACCTATCTGGGATTCCCCTGGACAGTCCGGATTTTGAATCATATGTTCGGGTTTCAGGTGGACTGAAACCCGAACACATTATTCAGACCGGGCTGTGGCTCCACAAGTAACCAAGATAGTCACATACAAATCTGTTGGCGCATGGGAGCGGCTGGCGGCTGTCTGGAGGGCAGGTTTGGCATCACTGGGGGGGGGCGGCAAGGCAATGATGTCAGCAAGAGATATTTGGCCACACCCATTGTTCACCCCATTACTACTCTCCTTGGGGCACCCAAAAGTGTCCCAGGCCGCTTAAGTGTTAGGGCTTGGCTTGAAGAAAAGGTGGCAACCCTAAGGCCGAACAGGCAAATGTTTAGCCTGAGCATGAGTTCTGGCCAAACATTTGCCTGTTCGGGCTTAGGGTTGCCACCTTTTGTTCGCCCATCCCAACCCACGAGAAGATAACTTCCCTAAACCCTGTCTTTGTGAATAACCAACATTGATTGAGGGAACATGGAAGAAGTGGGGAAGGTCTTGCTAAGTCTAAACCAACTGGCACTACCGGGAGGAGAGGATAGACCAAAATCACATTAGTAAACATGTTGCAGTCGTCCAAAAACACCGCAGAGTGGTAGTATACTACGAAAAAATGATAAACTCATGCAGTTTAACACGCAACATAAAACATATATAAAAGTGGGGCAGAACGCACTCCCTTACAAGAGGGTAGAACACGTTGGTATAGAGAAGGTTAAGCTCAGATCATTCAAATTTACAGATTTTTCTTGCTCTGTGATGATAAAAGTTTCTTAGGTATCGCAGGTAAAATTTTTCAAAGGGGTTCTGTTCAACATAAATCAGCAACATATCTGATCTGCATCTAAACCCTGTCAATACTTCCCCGGAACAATAGAAAATAAAAGAGCGGGGTTAAGGAATGTGATAAAAGGCCAAGGAAATGATTGGTAGAATGAACTGCTCACTCAAGAGAATTTTTGATGCATTGATCATGACGAAGCGAAAACTTTTATTCCAACTCTTGGCAAACTTTCCCCATCGTCCTCCGCCCCGCATTAACCATCAATACAGCTAGAGGTCGTCCCAGAATTAGAGGTATTGATATGTTGTGATATAACGTCTGGATAAATAAATGAAGCGTACTTAGTGTATGCTTTTGAAATATAAATCCATTACATAGGGTAACTTATCTTTCATGTCTAGTTTGCTAAAAGCTCGCTGAGATAGATTTGGCGTCCTGCTTATAGGTATGATAAAGATGAAATGGGTTTCTGAATACCAATTGCAAAAAGAGAAAAGCATGCCAAGCAACATGGCTTGTAAGACCAGTGATTGATTTACAAAAGCAATTTTGGAAAGTTCGGAGTGCGTGCTGAACAATTATGAAGATGTTAAAGTGGAAAACGGAGTCAAGAAAAAAAAAAAAAAACATCTATGAATACTTTAATTAATTTTTGATGACGAGCAGGAATTAGGGATGAGCGGAGTGATTTTTTTTTTTTTTGCAGAATTGATTTCAATGCAAAATTATGGATTTATATATTCCTTTTTTTCCTCTTTATTTTGAGGGTTTGTGTGGGTTTTTTTATTTTTTTACTTTGTTTAGGTTAGGGTTTATTTTAATATTCTTTACATTTGTGTTGTTTTCTCTTTAATGAATCTTTTTTTTTTTTTTTTTTTTTTTTTCAGGTTAAAGCAGAGTTCTGCTAAAAAAATTAAATTAAAAGTCAGCAGCTACAAATACTGCAGCTGCTGACTTTTAAAAATCGGACACTTGTAATAAAATAATTTGTTGCGCTAAATACAAAGAATAAAAAAATTAATAAAATGGAATAAAAATAAAAAGCTGCTGACACTAAATTGCTGGGTACAATTGAAACAAATGAAAAAGTTAGTGTAGCGCTTAAAATAAACAATAAAAATTCATCAGAAACAATAAACGTTCGATCAATCAGCACAAAGTCCATTTAAGGCATCTTCATATATGGAGGGAAAGTAAGACCATCACCATCGCCCAATAAAATTGACCCTTTCCATCAGTGTATAGGGTATACACTTTTAAATGTACTAGATAGCGGCACCATCGATCCTACAAACGCTGTTCCACTCCACATGTGGTTTAAGCTGATCCTCCTCATGAAAGACCATTAAGGGTAAGGAAAACACTCCACTCCAAGAAAAGATCTACTGCAGGCAAGCTCCAGCATCCACATAAGCAAAAAAATAGAAAGGAACGCTCATTGCGCAATGATCGATACAAAACGATTTATTGAAGATAAAAATGAATCCACTCACATAAAACGCAGGTTAAACAGGCATGTAGAAACGTCTGGCGTTTCAAACCAGTAAGATGGCCGCCACATCACCGCCTACGATCTGCATCACACGTCCCTAGCTCCACCCAATCGGACACTTACCTGTCCCAGGGTGCAGAGATGCAGGGGAACAAAGCCCCCACATCTCCCCCTCCTTTCTGCGGCACCGGCATTGTAACTGTGGGCCCCCGGCTGTGGCTTCACAGCCAGCACCCACTGCGCATGTGCGAGCCGCGGCGCGCGCCGCGACTGGCCGGGCAATCATCTGGGACCTGTGACGTGTCCCAGATGATTGCCGAGAGGGAGGGGGGAGAGGTGATCTCTCTTCCGGTGCTGCGGTGCGCCGGGAGAAAGTGGGAGCTGGGATACCGGCTCCCACCCCCCAAAAAAAAATGACATGCCAAATGTGGCATGTCAGGGGGTCACGTTCCTTAAAGCGGAAGTTCCATTTTTGGGTGGAACTCCGCTTTAATACACTCTGATTTTTTCTTTATTTTAGTGGTGTGTGGATTTTATTTTTTATTTTTGGCTGTGTTTAAAGTAGTTTATTTAATTTATTACATTTGTGCTTTTTTTCTTTGTTTTTTTTATTTTAATCCCCTTTCACAGGTTTATACACTCTGACTGTTTTCCTTATTCTAGAGGTGTGTGGGTTTTCTTTTTGGCTGTTTTTAAAGTTGTTTATTTAATTTAATATTTTTTGCATGTGTGCTTTTTTTCTTTGTTTTGTTTTTCTTTAATCACCTTTTACTGGTTTATACACTCTGACTGTTTTCCTTATTCTAGAGGTGCGTGGGTTTTCTTTTTTCTTTATGGCTATGTTTAAAGTGGTTTATTTCATTGAATATTTTTGCGTTTGTATTTTTTCCTTTGTTTTGTCTTTTATAATCTTATTTTACAGGTTTGTATACGCTGATTTATTTTTCTTTATTCTAGTGGTGTGTGAATTTTCTTTTTTTCTTTTTGGCTGTGTTTAAAGTCGTTTATTTAATTTAATTATTTCTAACATTTGTGCTTTTTTTACTTGTTTTAATTCAATCACTTTTTACAGGTTTATATGCTCAGATATCTTTTATTCTTTATTCCAGGGGTGTGTGGATTTTATTTACTTTTTGTAGGTTATTTATTTAATCTTTATGACAGTTGTGCCTTTTTTCTTTGTTTTCTCTTTATTTACTCACTTTTTACAGGTTTATACACTCCGATTGTTTTCCTTATTCTAGAGGTGTGTGGGTTTTCGTTTTTTCTTTTTGGCTGTGTTTAAAGTCGTTTATTTAATTTAATTATTTCCAACATTTGTGCTTTTTTTCTTTGTTTTGTTTTAATCTAATCACTTTTTACAGGTTTATACACTCTATTTTTTCTTTACTCAAGGGGTGTGTGTATTTTATTTTTATTTATTTTTTAAGCTGTTTTTAAAGTAGTAAAATTTTTATGACATTTGTGCTTTTTTTCTTTCTTTTGTCTTTATTTAATAACTTTTTACAGGTTTATACACTCGGATTTTTTTTCTTTATTCTAGAGGTGTGTATGGATTTTCTTTTTTGCTGTTTTTAAAGTAGTTTAATGCATTATTTATTACATATGTGCTTTTTTTCTTTGTTTTGTCTTCAATCACTTTTTACAGGTTTATGTACTCAGATTTTTCCTTAAGGTTTCATGTACACTGCTGCTGGTAAACGGATGTTTAGGAGCAGTTAGGCGTTTTTTTTTTTCAGCTGCCCCTGAACTCTCCTCTATGTTATCTTATCAGTACATGTACACGGGGTCATTTATAGTCATTTCTAGGCAGTTGAGTTTGGAGGTATTTTTTGGAAAGCAAAAAAAATGCGTTCCGGACGGATGTTCAGAGGCATTTGAAACCGCCAAATGCCTGTAACAGCTTGTAAACGCGGGTAAATGCGGTGACCTCGCGTTTAGCCGCGTTTCATTTACAGGCATGTGGGCTGGTATGGTTTTCTGGCTTGCTGGGCTGCATGATCAGATAAAGGTCTAGTATGGATTTTATGTTTGACACCATAAACCCCCAGTGTTTCCATAAAGAGTACCTGTCACCTGCCCCATGATATCACTTAAGGGGCTTGCTATGATAGCAATAAAGTTTAAAAAAAAAAATTGTAAATTTAAAGCATCTCTTCACTGATAACCTGTAAAAGGTTTAACAGTTGCTTATTGAGAATTTTGAGTACCATAATTGTTTTGCAAATTTCATGTTTGTTACCTACCTGCTCGACGCAACTCCATCTTTTTTTTATACTTTACCAAAAAATTGGGTATAATATTGTATTTATTTGCACTAAAATTTATTTTAGTGTATTTTTTTCCAGAAAATATGTATCTGATAAACAGCTGTACAAATAGTGTGCTACATTAAAAGAATGGCAACAACCACAATTTTATTCTTTACGGTCTCTGCTTTGAAAAATATATATACTTATTTTTTTGGGTGGTAGCCCCCAAAACACCTTGTCCCCATGTTGATGAGGACAAGGGCCTCATCCCCACAACCCTGGCCAGTGGTTGTGGGGGTCTGCGGGCGGGGGGCTTATCGGAATCTGGAAGCCCCCTTTGACAAGGGGACCCCCAGATCCCGGCCCCCCCCTGTGTGAAATGGTAAGGAGGTACTTACCCCTACCATTTCACACCATTTTTACCCCCGCCCGCAGACCCCCACAACCACCGGCCAGGGTTGTGGGGATGAGGCCCTTGTCCTCATCAACATGGGGACAAGGTGTTTTGGGGGGCTACCCCAAAGCACCCTCCCAATGTTGAGGGCATGTGGCCTGGTACGGTTCAGGAGGGGGGGGCCGCACTCTCGTCCCCCCCTCTTTTCCTGCGGCCTGCCAGGTTGCGTGCTCGGATAAGGGTCTGGTATGGATTTTTAGGGGGAACCCAAGCCGTTTTTTTTTTTTTTTTTTTTGGCGCGGGGTTCCCCTTAAAATCCATACCAGACCTGAAGGGTCTGGTATGGAATTTAGGGGGAACCCCACGTCATTTTTTTTTAAAAAATTTTGGCCGGGGTTCCCCTTAATATCCATATCAGACCTGAAGGGCCTGGTATGGAATTTAGGGGGACTCCCACATAATTTTTTTTTTTTAATTTTGGTTCGGGGTTCCCCTTTGGGGAATTCCTATGCCGTTTTTATCAATGAACTTCTATGTGTATTGTCGGCAATGCAATAGCCGCGGGTAGTTTTAAATGAGTTTTTTCCTTCAAAATGTCATTTTGCTGTCAGACTGTTCTAAACACAGGAAACATGCGCCCCTTTACAGGAATACTATAGACACCCCCCAGGTACGAAATTTAAAGGGATATTACACTTTTATTGTTTGACTTTAAGCATTATTAAAATCACTGCTCCTGAAAAAACGGCAGTTTTTAAAACTTTTTTTGCATTGATCCATGTCCCCTGGGGCAGGACCCCGGTCCCCAAACACTTTTTATGACAATAACTTGCATATTAGCCTTTAAAATTAGCACTTTTGATTATTCATGTTCGTGTCCCATAGACTTTAACGGTGTTCGCGTGTTCGAACGAACTTTTTTCCTGTTCGCATGTTCTGATGCGAACCGAACAGGGGGGTGTTCGGCTCATCCCTACTCATCACCTGTCCAATACAGTCCCAACAGTGAAGCATGGTGGTGGCAGCATCATGCTGTGGGGGTGTTTTTCAGCTGCAGGGACAGGACAACTGGTTGCAATCAAGGGAAAGATGAATGCGGCCAAGTACAGGGATATCCTGGACAAAAACCTTCTCCAGAGTGCTCAGGACCTCAGACTGGGCCGAAGGTTTACCTTCCAACAAGACAATGACCCTAAGCACACAGCTAAAATAATGAAGGAGTGGCTTCACAACAACTCTGTGACTGTTCTTTCATGGCCCAGCCAGAGCCCTGACTTAAACCCAATTGAGCATCTCTGGAGAGACCTAAAAATGGCTGTCCACCCACGTTTACCATCCAACCTGACAGAACTGGAGAGGATCTGCGAGGAGGAATGGCAGAGAATCCCCAAATGCAGGTGTGAAAAACTTGTTGCATCTTTCCCCAAAAGACTCATGGCTGTATTAGATCAAAAGGGTGCTTCTACTAAATACTGAGCAAAGGGTCTGAATACTTAGGACCATGTGATATTTCAGTTTTTCTTTTTTAATAAATCTGCAAAAATGTCAACAATTCTGTGTTTTTCTGTCAATATGGGGTGCTGTGTGTACATTAATGAGGAAAAAATGAACTTAAATGATTTTAGCAAATGGCTGCAATATAACAAAGAGTGAAAAATGTAAGGGGGTCTGAATACCTTCCGTCCCCACTGTGTGTATATATATATATATATAAATAAGTCTACACCCCCTGTCAGGTTTCTGTGATGTAAAAAAATGAGAAAAAGATAGATAATTTCAGAACTTTTTACACCTTTAATGTGACCTATAAACTGTACAACTCAGTTGAACAACAAACTGAAATATTTTAGGTGGAGGGAAGTAAAAAAAATGTAAATATATTATGGTTGCATAATATGTGGTCTGATGAGAACAAGATAAACTTATTTGGTTCAGATGGTGTCAAGCGTGTGTGGTGGCAACCAGGTGAGGAGTACAAAGACAAGTGTGTCTTGCCTACAGTCAAGCATGGTGGTGGGAGTGTCATGGTCTGGAGCTGCATGAGTGCTGCCAGCACTGGGGAGCTACAGTTCATTGAGGGAACCATGAATGCCAACATGTACTGTGACATACTGAAGCAGAGCATGATCCCCTCCCTTCAGGTACTGGGCCTCAGGGCAGTATTCCCTCAACCAACCTTCAAACAAACACAAGTCTTTCACTTTCAGTCAATAATAAAACCGTGTTTTCCTTTCTCACTTTCTGTAGAATATAGGAGGAAGCTCCAACCGTTCTCAGCTCTTTTATTTGCTCAGTCTGAAGCTCGCTAGACTAGCTGGCTTGTGTGTAAATTGATTAAAACAGATTTGAAGTAGCTGTAACTTAAGATAAACTTAAGTTCTAAAAAAAATGGCCTTGATTTTTTTAAACCAGTTTTTTAAAATAAAATACCTATTTTCCAATACTTATTTATTCTCTGCAACCATTTCCTGTCTACATGCAATCCAGAAAAATCTGCATGGCATTTTTCAGGGTGACAACAGTGGCCCACGCCTGCATAGTGTGTTAAGGAGCGCCAAAGACAAAAGTTCATATATCATATACAACAAACATGTTTCGGGGAAAGGCCTCTCCCTTTCTCAGGGCTCTGGACAGGGCCGATTCATATCCTTCAAGCTGAGTGATATCAGATGTGACAGCAGCTGTAGATACCACAGTATAGGAGGTGAAGATCTTGGACAATGATAGACAGACAAGCCCAGGGCTGGGGGAAGTGTTCAAAGAGACGGTGGCTTTGTGAACATTTTCTCTAGCCTCAAACTTGTCTATCATTGTCTGGGTTCCCCACCTCCTAAACTACAGGATGTACAGCCAGTCATATCTGACACTGTCGCCAAGGCTGAAGGATCTGAACCAACCATGTCCGAAGCCTTGAGAAAGAGGCCTTTCCCCGAAGCATGTTGGCTGTATTTGATGCTCTTAACCAATAAACATTTCAAAAAGACCTCTGATTGATATGAACTTTTGTTTTAGGTGCTCCTCAATATCCAGGGCCGTCTTTAGCGCAGGGCAAACGGGGCACTTGCCCCGGGCCCAATCTTTGTTGGGGGGCCCTCGCTAGCCGTGAATTGGGGCCCCGATGACAGCTTTGCAGAGCGCACAGAGGACACGGGAGGATGTATTCCTCGTTAGCCAGCTGAGAGGGGGCGGGGCCGGCAGCTTCACTGACGCTCTGACCCCGCCCACGTGCAGCCTGTGTACTCAGAAAAGAGCTTCTGTAGTGAGAGCCAGTGATCGGAGTGGGAGTGTCAGTGGAGCTTCCGGCCCCGCTCCCTCTATACTGGCTGCTGAATACAGAGGTCCGGGGGCGGGGGCCGGGAGCTCCAATGACACTCCCACTCCGATCACTGGCTCTCACTACAGGCGCTCTATTCCCAGTACACAGGCTGCACGTGGGCGGGGTAAGAGCGTCAGTGGAGCTCCCGGCCCCGCCCCTCTTAGCTGGCTAGCGCGGAATACATCCTCCCATGTCCTCTGTGCGCTCTGCAAAGCTGTCATCTGGGCGACCATTCACGGGTGATGTAGGCAACCCAACAAAGCATCAGTGGAGCTCCCAGCTGCTTTAGTGAGAGCAGAGAGTAGAAGCCCCGCCCACAGTCCTGAATGTATGTAGTGAGTTTGGCTGGCCAGGTATGTCCTTACAACCATAAAATGCCTGACTGCTTAAACCCTGAGCTGTGTTATTTAACTGTAAAGCTGTGCATTGCTGAAAGTTCTCTGACCATCCCCTGTATAATGTCTGCAGCCTCTGATTGTCTCCTGCAGTATGTCCGCAGTCTCTGATTGTCTCCTGCAGTATGTCCGCAGTCTCTGATTGTCTCCTGCAGTATGTCTGCAGTCTCTGATTGTCTCCTGCAGTATGTCCGCAGTCTCTGGTAATCTCCTGCAGTATGTCCGCAGTCTCTGATTGTCTCCTGCAGTATGTCCGCAGTCTCTGATTGTCTCCTGCCGTATGTCCGCAGTCTCTGGTAATCTCCTGCAGTATGTCCACAGTCTCTGATTGTCTCCTGCAGTATGTTCGCAGTCTCTGGTAATCTCCTGCAGTATGTCTGCAGTCTCTGATTGTCTCCTGCAGTATGTCCGCAGTCTCTGATTATCTCCTGCAGTATGTCCGCAGTCTCTGGTAATCTCCTGCAGTATGTCCGCAGTCTCTGGTAATCTCTTGCAGTATGTCCGCAGTCTCTGATTGTCTCCTGCAGTATGTCCGCAGTCTCTGGTAATCTCCTGCAGTATGTCCGCAGTCTCTGATTGTCTCCTGCAGTATGTCCGCAGTCTCTGATTGTCTCCTGCAGTATGTCCGCAGTCTCTGATTGTCTCCTGCCGTATGTCCGCAGTCTCTGGTAATCTCCTGCAGTATGTCCACAGTCTCCGATTGTCTCCTGCAGTATGTCCGCAGTCTCTGGTAATCTCCTGCAGTATGTCCACAGTCTCTGATTGTCTCCTGCATTATGTCCGCAGTCTCTGATTGTCTCCTGCAGTATGTCTGCAGTCTCTGATTGTCTCCTGCAGTATGTCTGCAGTCTCTGGTAATCTCCTGCAGTATGTCCGCAGTCTCTGATTGTCTCCTGCAGTATGTCCGCAGTCTCTGATTGTCTCCTGCCGTATGTCCGCAGTCTCTGATTGTCTCCTGCCGTATGTCCGCAGTCTCTGGTAATCTCCTGCAGTATGTCCACAGTCTCTGATTGTCTCCTGCAGTATGTCCGCAGTCTCTGGTAATCTCCTGCAGTATGTCTGCAGTCTCTGATTGTCTCCTGCAGTATGTCCGCAGTCTGTGATTGTCTCCTGCAGTATGTCCGCAGTCTCTGATTGTCTCCTGCAGTATGTCCGCAGTCACTGGTAATCTCCTGCAGTATGTCCGCAGTCTCTGGTAATCTCCTGCAGTATGTCCGCAGTCTCTGATTGTCTCCTGCAGTATGTCCGCAGTCTCTGGTAATCTCCTGCAGTATGTCCGCAGTCTCTGATTGTCTCCTGCAGTATGTCTGCAGTCTCTGATTGTCTCCTGCAGTATGTCCGCAGTCTCTGATTGTCTCCTGCAGTATGTCCGCAGTCTCTGATTGTCTCCTGCAGTATGTCCGCAGTCTCTGATTGTCTCCTGCAGTAGGTCCGCAGTCTCTGGTAATCTCCAGCAGTATGTCCGCAGTCTCTGATTGTCTCCTGCAGTATGTCCGCAGTCTCTGATTGTCTCCTGCAGTATGTCCGCAGTCTCTGATTGTCTCCTGCAGTATGTCCGCAGTCTCTGGTAATCTCCTGCAGTATGTCTGCAGTCTCTGATTGTCTCCTGCAGTATGTCCGCAGTCTCTGATTGTCTCCTGCCGTATGTCCGCAGTCTCTGGTAATCTCCTGCAGTATGTCCACAGTCTGATTGTCTCCTGCAGTATGTCCGCAGTCTCTGTTAATCTCCTGCAGTATGTCCGCAGTCTCTGATTGTCTCCTGCCGTATGTCCGCAGTTTCTGGTAATCTCCTGCAGTATGTCCACAGTCTCTGATTGTCTCCTGCAGTATGTCCGCAGTCTCTGATTGTCTCCTGCAGTATGTCTGCATTCTCTGATTGTCTCCTGCAGTATGTCCGCAGTCTCTGGTAATCTCCTGCAGTATGTCCACAGTCTCTGATTGTCTCCTGCAGTATGTCCGCAGTCTCTGGTAATCTCCTGCAGTATGTCCGCAGTCTCTGATTGTCTCCTGCAGTATGTCCGCAGTCTCTAGTAATCTCCTGCAGTATGTCCGCAGTCTCTGATTGTCTCCTGCCGTATGTCCGCAGTCTCTGGTAATCTCCTGCAGTACGTCCACAGTCTCTGATTGTCTCCTGCAGTATGTCCGCAGTCTCTGATTGTCTCCTGCAGTATGTCCGCAGTCTCTGATTGTCTCCTGCAGTATGTCCGCAGTCTCTGGTAATCTCCTGCAGTATGTCTGCAGTCTCTGGTAATCTCCTGCAGTATGTCTGCAGTCTCTGATTGTCTCCTGCAGTATGTCCGCAGTCTCTGATTGTCTCCTGCAGTATGTCCGCAGTCTCTGATTGTCTCCTGCAGTATGTCCGCAGTCTCTGGTAATCTCCTGCAGTATGTCCGCAGTCTCTGAGTGTCTCCTGCAGTATTTCTGCAGTCTCTGATTGTCTCCTGCAGTATGTCCGCAGTCTCTGATTGTCTCCTGACGTATGTCCGCAGTCTCTGGTAATCTCCTGCAGTATGTCCACAGTCTCTGATTGTCTCCTGCAGTATGTCCGCAGTCTCTGTTAATCTCCTGCAGTATGTCCGCAGTCTCTGATTGTCTCCTGCAGTATGTCCGCAGTCTCTGATTGTCTCCTGCAGTATGTCCGCAGTCTCTGATTGTCTACTGCAGTATGTCTGCATTCTCTGATTGTCTCCTGCAGTATGTCCGCAGTCTCTGGTAATCTCCTGCAGTATGTCCACAGTCTCTGATTGTCTCCTGCAGTAAGTCCGCAGTCTCTGGTAATCTCCTGCAGTATGTCCGCAGTCTCTGATTGTCTCCTGCAGTATGTCCGCAGTCTCTGGTAATCTCCTGCAGTATGTCCGCAGTCTCTGATTGTCTCCTGCAGTATGTCCGCAGTCTCTGGTAATCTCCTGCAGTATGTCCGCAGTCTCTGATTGTCTCCTGCAGTATGTCCGCAGTCTCTGATTGTCTCCTGCAGTATGTCTGCAGTTTCCGATTGTCTCCTGCAGTATGTCCGCAGTCTCTGATTGTCTCCTGCAGTATGTCCGCAGTCTCTGGTAATCTCCTGCAGTATGTCTGCAGTCTCTGATTGTCTCCTGCAGTATGTCCGCAGTCTCTGATTGTCTCCTGCAGTATGTCCGCAGTCTCTGGTAATCTCCTGCAGTATGTCCGCAGTCTCTGATTGTCTCCTGCAGTATGTCCGCAGTCTCTGATTGTCTCCTGCAGTATGTCCGCAGTCTCTGATTGTCTCCTGCAGTATGTCCGCAATCTCTGATTGTCTCCTGCAGTATGTCCGCAGTCTCTGGTAATCTCCTGCAGTATGTCCGCAGTCTCTGATTGTCTCCTGCAGTATGTCCGCAGTCTCTGATTGTCTCCTGCCGTATGTCCGCAGTCTCTGATTGTCTCCTGCAGTATGTCCGCAGTCTCTGGTAATCTCCTGCAGTATGTCCGCAGTCTCTGGTAATCTCCTGCAGTATGTCCGCAGTCTCTGATTGTCTCCTGCAGTATTTCCGCAGTCTCTGATTGTCTCCTGCAGTATGTCCGCAGTCTCTGGTAATCTCCTGCAGTATGTCCGCAGTCTCTGATTGTCTCCTGCAGTATGTCCGCAGTCTCTGATTGTCTCCTGCAGTATGTCCGCAGTCTCTGATTGTCTCCTGCAGTATGTCCGCAATCTCTGATTGCCTCCTGCAGTATGTCCGCAGTCTCTGGTAATCTCCTGCAGTATGTCCGCAGTCTCTGATTGTCTCCTGCAGTATGTCCGCAGTCTCTGATTGTCTCCTGCCGTATGTCCGCAGTCTCTGATTGTCTCCTGCAGTATGTCCGCAGTCTCTGGTAATCTCCTGCAGTATGTCCGCAGTCTCTGGTAATCTCCTGCAATATGTCCGCAGTCTCTGAGTGTCTCCTGCAGTATTTCCGCAGTCTCTGATTGTCTCCTGCAGTATGTCCGCAGTCTCTTATTGTCTCCTGCAGTATGTCCGCAGTCTCTGATTGTCTCCTGCAGTATGTCCACAGTCTCTGGTAATCTCCTGCAGTATGTCCACAGTCTGATTGTCTCCTGCAGTATGTCCGCAGTCTCTGTCTCCTGCAGTATGTCCGCAGCCTCTGAGTGTCTCCTGCAGTATGTCCGCAGCCTCTGAGTGTCTCCTGCAGTATGTCTGCAGTCTCTGGTAATCTCCTGCAGTATGTCCGCAGTCTCCGATTGTCTCCTGCAGTATGTCCGCAGTCTCTGAACCTCTCCTGTAGTATGTGTATTAATGTGCCCCTTTACTTGCTCAATTATTTGGGATTGCTCCACTGCTCAGTGAGAGGTAATGATGTGTATGAACCTCTAGCAACCAATCAGCAAACAGTAATGATCTGATTTAATCTCTAGCAACCAATCAGTAAGTGCTAATGATGTGCTGTAACCCCTAGCAACCAATTAGTGAGCGCTAATAATGTACATTAACCTCTAGCAACCAATCGGCAAGCAGAAATTATGTGTTGTAACCTCTAGAAACCAGCCATTGAGCAGTAATGATAGGCTGTAACCTCTGGCAAACAATTGCAATCGCTGCGTGATCTGCTGCAGTAAACTGATTTTGAGTCTACCTGCTATTTTTTGTATATCTCAAAATGGAGGGGGGGCCCCAAGAAAATGTTTGCCCAGGGCCCAATCAAAATTAAAGACGGCCCTGTCAATATCCATCCCAGAGTTTACCTGCTGAGCACTCGCTTTGTCATGACCAGAGAGGTAGCAACCTAGAAGCAGAACACTATACCCTCATTATGTATCAGCTCTCTTAAAGCAAGATGCAATCAACTGAAAATCTGCCTTATTGTCTATATGTCTATTGGTCCAGATTGTAAGGGGTAGAGTGATAGGATGCTCGTCACGTCCTCCATGTTTTCCTTCCTCGTTGGGCGCCAAGCAAGGGTCACATGAGAGACCTACCCCGAGTGGCTTATTTGGACTATGCCAGGCATTGAAAGGGGTCATTAACCCTTGCACGAAGGGGTAACACTTTGACCAAAGGCGTGCTCAGCAACTCCCAGGATCAGGAGTGAGCAACGGGCATATGAACACTCAAACATTAAGGCGGCCTTACAACTCAGAGATGAGCCACATTGTGCAGTACCCAAAGTATGGAGTTCCTGCTGCTTGGCTGATGTCCTACACATTTGTACTTATGTATGTGTTGCATTCAGAGGGACAGGATGAGCCTCTGTCAATGCTACCAGTCATTGTACCTCTGTTACCTCACTCCCAGTAACAGAATAGGGGCTCTGTCAAGTGGATAGCGTGAACCTCATGCATGCTCTCACTTAACTCTTCTCTTCCCGTACCCAGTGACCAGACCATAGATTTCTGTAACACTAGTCCACTCCTGGAGACCAGCAGAGATGGACAGCTGGGGAGGAAGTCAAAGCACAGACTTCCTCCCTAACAGGGAACCTGTTACCTAACCAGGTACCATGTCAATGACTGGTTGCCTTTTCTCCTTGTAATTACTCATGGCAACTACCTTTTCCTTCTTGTCTTGTTGAATGAACCTCTGTCATAGTGATGTTACACATTCCACACTTGGTGGTTATGGACCCAAGTTTTCGAAAAAAAATGCCAAGATCTCACATGCACCCTTTAAGAAATGTCACTACAGGCCCTGAGCAGTTGAATCAACTTTTACTGTAAACTTGACACAACATGTATAACATGCAATAACAACATTCTGCTAACTAAACCGAATTGTGGCTTTCCCAGGTTACCTGCACAGGTGAATTCTCTTTGGGAAAAGTCCATTCTTGGCAGTGCTCTAACAGAGAAGTCGATGTTCTTGGGGTCATCCGGTGAATAGGTGTTCCAGAAAGTCTCTAGTTGTGTATGTTCTCCATGCGTTTCTCCAAGCAATCCCCAGAGCCCCTTAGGACCCCTTAGTGGAAGCAGTAGTGCCCCATCATTAGTGTCAGTGGGAGGATTAGTGTCCCAACACTGGCTTCTGTGGGAGGAATAGTCCCTCATCATTGGTGTTAGTTGGAGGAACAGTGCCCAATCATTGGTGTCAGTGAAAGGAACAGTGCCCAATCATTGGCGTCAGTGGAAGGAACAGTGCCCAATTATAGGCATCAGTAGGAGGTATAGTGTCCCATTGTTTGTATTAGTGGAGGGAATAGTCCCTCATCATTGGCATCAGTGGAAGAAATAGTGCCCCATCATTAGTGTCAGTGGAAATAATAGTGTCCCATCATTGGTGTCAATGGGAGGAATAGTGCTCCATCATTGGTATTAGTAAAAGGAATAATGCCCCATCATTGATATTAGTGGGGGGAATAGTACCCCATCATTGGTATCAGTTGGAGGAATAGTGCCCCATCATTGGTATCAGTGGGAGGAATAGTGCCCCATCAATGGTATTAGTGGGAGGAATAGTGCCCCATCATTGGTATCAGTAAGAGGAATAGTGCCCCATCATTGGTCTCAGTGGGAGGGATAGTGCCCCATCATTGGTATCAGTGGGAGGAATAGTGCCCCATCTCTGGTGTCAGTGGGCGGAATAGTGCCCCTTTATTGGTATTAGTGGAAGGAATAGTGCCCCATCATGTGTGTCAGTGGGAGGAATAGTCCACCATCATTGGTGTCAGTGGGTGTCCCATCATTGGTGTCAATGGGAGGAATAGTGCCCCTTTATTGGTATTAGTGGAAGGAATAGTGCCCCATCATATGTGTCAGTGGGAGGAATAGTGCCCAAAGGGCTGTATAAAAGCAATGGGATGCTAGATTACAGGACCAGCTTTATACACAAAAGTTGAGCATTACCATTAACATTTTTTGAACCTTTCTAACCCTACAAGTTCAATAGAAACATAGAAAAGATTAAAGGAGATATACCAAGCAAAGTTATAACTGTTAAAACTAATCTGTTGGAACTACTGGCAAAGATGCCAATGTAACAGAATTTTATTGCTATGGGGTTGGTCCCAAAATCAAAGATTTTTTTTAACGAAGAGGTAAATAAACAAATCCTTGATATTCGTCCCCCGCTTCCCCCCCCATTGCTCCAGTGTAAAAGCAATCATATATACACAAAGCAACTGCTCAGCCCAATCCATGTTACTGCATGGATAACAAAATTAAGTGTATCCCATGACTATACTTACTGGATTACGTTGTAAATGGCGCTGGTTTATATAGGATTTCATATGGAGATTCTCTTTCATCTTTCATAGAATAACAATGTGAACTGTTGAAAAGGGAATTCAAGCCTAACTGGAAAAATCCCAAAAATATGCTACAGGCCCAAAACAAAAA
The DNA here is from genome assembly GCF_042186555.1 of Aquarana catesbeiana. NCBI lineage: Eukaryota > Metazoa > Chordata > Amphibia > Anura > Ranidae > Aquarana > Aquarana catesbeiana. Next base: position 254,767,388 of record NC_133332.1, on the reverse strand, counting down.
GTAAAAAAAAAAAAGTTACGTATCGATCAAACACATGTACCGATTGAAAGGTTAAGCCAAAACTTGCCCTTGAAGTCAACAGGATTACTTTCATTATTACTAGCGAGCCTTAGGCATCCAATGTCTCAGCTGCTGCTAAAGTGGGGCAACTTGTAAAGCCTTTATACTTTGACCTCTGGAAAAAGAATTTATTGGTGTTTATGCATAGGCTAAAAATGCCAGGCGGCTTCCATTACTGTGGAATGCCTTGCCTCCAAAACGCACTTATCTAGGTGCCAGATAACAATTTAAGCGGCTCTGCTACATATGCCTTTCAAAGGGGCATTGCAAGTTTGAGATTGTGAGAGAATACCAAACTAAGCTTGGGAAACATAATAGTTTAGGGTTAGTCATGTTATTTCATATTAAAATGTTTTCAGCTACAATTGGTAATGCAGAGATCTGTATGGGGAATACTTACTGTACTTGGGAATATAAAATAAAATATATTACTCTGTTTCTCTCTCTCTTTTTTTTAAATTTTGGTTCGGGGTTCCCCTGTGGGGAATTCCCATGCCGTTTTTATCAATGAACTATTATGTGTATTGCCGGACCGACAATTCATTATAGCCGCGAGTAGTTTTAAATTACTTTTCTTTCCTTTAGAAATGTCATTTTGCTGTCAGACTGTTCTAAACACGGGAAACACGCGACACGTTACAGGCATACTATAGACACCCCCCAGGAACGAAATTTAAAGGAATATTACACTTTTATTGTTTCACTTTAAGCATTATTAAATCAATGCTCCCAAAAAAACAGTTTTTAGAACTTTTTTTTGCATTGATGCATGTCCCCTGGGGCAGGACCCAGGTCCCCAAACACTTTTTATGACAATAACTTGCATATTAACCTTTAAAATTAGCACTTTTGATTTCTCCCATAGACTTTTAAAGGGTGTTCCGCAGCTTTCAAATTTGCCACGAACACCCCAAATTGTTTGCTGTTCGGCGAATGGGCGAACAGCCAATGTTCGAGTCGAAGTCATGTTCGACCCAAACATAAAGCCCATCCCTATTGCCAACACAGAGTTCTGGGCTTTGGTTGCACGATCACCAATTCCCGGCCATAAATCATTGGCCAGGACTTGCTGACAGACACCTGCTGTGTTCACTCACAGCGGGTGTTGGCAGGGGGGCACGCATGCATGCACCAACGTATGGGTATGTTGCTTTGCCTGCACAGACCACTAGTCCGCAGGACATTGCGTGCGGGTGGTACAGAAGTGGCTAATGTTAATAATAATAATAGCATTGCACTTTGGTCCCCTATGTGATAAAAATAAAATAATATTATATTAATATAATTATTATTATTATAATTATTAATAGTAGTACTTGTAGTAGTAGTAGCAGTTGTAGTTAAAGTAGAAGTATTTATTTGATTATTTTTTCTTAAAACTATGTAATTTATGTGATTTGTTTATTTCAGTCATCATTAGTGAAATAGGGTATGGTCAACATTGCCAAAAAATAAAAATAAAAACTATCCACGAATTTTAGGAATACCCAGGATCAAAAAATAAAAATCAGGTGGTAGAGAAGCAAGGCCTGAAAGTGAACCAAACGCAATCCAGACAAACAAACTGGAATTAAAAGGAAACCAGGCTTCACAGATATCCCCAGCCACATGCCCACTGTTCCTAGTGCTAGATAATCCTTAATTTTATCATGGACTGGATCCAGGTTTTAGGATATCAGCGGGTAGTTTACAGCGGAACCTTTCTAATTGGTCCTCAATAACAATGAAGGACATGCAGCAAAGCCTGTTATTTTTCTACTTGGGTTTCTGGTGAATTTTGTTATTGCACCATTTATGGTCCACAACGTCCTAACTACGCAGTTGCTCACAACAAGCCTATCTCTCCATTCACACCTTCAGCCTTCTGGCGTTGCAGTAAAGGCGAGTGGGATATTTCTTCGCCCCCTTACATGCACATTGGTGTAAACAGCTAAGGCTTGTTTTCCCCTGCTGTGGCGTCGATCAGAAACCCCCCACACTGTCTCAGTGGTTCACTCGGATGGATGACATCAAAAGGATGGAAGATATTACAGCCATAATTAAAAGAAAAGAGGAAACCTTTCAAGGTAAGTGGTTTTATTGGAATAATCCTGACTCCTGACATATAGGTCTGATATGTATATAGAAGGAATGGGATGCTGACTATGTGAGGAACCTTATGCAGGTCATACATTATGAAATTTCTTTTCCTTCAACCGCAGATTGAAGGAAAGCAAATAGCTTGATTCCCCCATCAACACAGTCAGTGTTGATAGGGAGAATCCCTCCCGCAGTGCTATTGTGTATTGCTGGCAGTAGCATGGGAAACCTTCCCCACCGGTAGAATACAATGATTACTGTTGGCAGCTATAGCTGCAGGTAGTGAATGGGCAAAAAAAAAAAAACCCGACAGGTTGGTTGTGCTGAAGTTGATTGATGGGTTGACTTCAGTGCAACCAGCCATTTCCTAGGCAGTTTGAAATTCAACTGGGAACTGGCAGAATTTTGATCCGTCTATGGCCTACCTTAGATCCCTCTCGTCCCCCTTTTTCTGCATTCTTTCCCTGTTTTACTCCTTTCCTCCTTCCCTTTTGCTATCCCCCCCCCATACTCCCCTCTTAGGCTGGCCATAGACTAAGCAAATTTCTTTCCTGCAACCAGACAGGGTTGACAGGGAAAGCCCTCCTGCCGAGCCATTGTATTCTCCCGGTGGTGGTGGTGGTGGTGGTGGGGGGGGGGGGGGCAGAGAAAGCCATCCCCACCGGGAGAATACAGTGATTTTTGTTAGTGACTATAATGTGGGACTTTTGGCTTGCCCTATTGTGTCTAGCTAAATAATATGTTCATAAGTTATTTTTTTTCTTTTAAATTCTTTATTTAGGGAATGTGGATCATACAAGCAAGGAATACAACATGGCAATCATCTGGTTAAGTTCTTAAATCAAGACCATAGTCAACCACCATGTTTTACATTTTTGTTATCAGAATAAAGTGATTACACCTGATAACCTGTGATGTGTATATCTATCATTCAATTAGCCCTCCTTTTTCTTTTTTTTCTTTCTTTTTTGCCCCCCTTCTGCTGGGATACCTTTTTTTTCAAAATAGGGTGGGCTCGGGGCGCAGAGAATGCGAACCGAGCCCACCCAGGTGTTTTATAATAGAGAATGAATATTCGCTATTGTAACACTGATCCTCCTCCTGGCCAATCAGGAAGCAGGTCTTGAGACACATCACCTGATCGGCTGAAAGGACAGGCGATTCTATTGGAAGCCTAGGAGGAGCCTCACAACGAAAGCCGCCGTGATGGAGGAGAGGACACAGGCGCCGCTGCCCGCCACCTAGATAGGGTAAGTGCCGGATAGACCGGCAGACAGCGAGGGGGGGGGAGGTGTCGCCACCCACTCTGGAGGAGGTGTTTTTTTGCCCCTCATAAAAGACACTAGCCACCACTGATCATTGGGAAATCCCGACAGGTTTACCTGATGACACTCCGCTAGGCCCGACCCCACCTACTCATCTGTAAATAAAACACTAAAGACATCCTGGGATGACTTGTGACGTACATATCCCAGGAGGCACAGCGGGCACAGTTTTAGAGGCAGAACTTGAAAAAAAGGGTAAAAAAAACCCAAAAAACTCTATACAGACAGCAGAGCGGAGAAGCGGTGGACCGGAGGCTCTTTCTATTTATGGGGGAAGATCCGCTTTATTATGGATTGTTATTTTCTCTGTTCACGCTCCTGATTTCTACATACTGTAAAGGACAGAATAGTTTGGGCGTGGACATGGACCGTTTATGGTTACCAGTGTCCAGCAATGTGATGCTTTGTAGGTTTAAGCTGATAATAATTTTAATGTACAGTTTGACATACTGGGGTTGATTCACTAAAACTGGAGAGTGAAAAATCTGGTGCAGGCTCTGCATGGTAGCCAATCAGCTTCTAACTTCAGCTTCTTCAATTAAGCTTTCCCAAAAAAACTGGAAGCTGATTGGTTTCTATGCAGAGCTGCACCAGATATTCTACTCTCCGGTTTTAGTAAATCAACGCCTTTCTTTATTTCATGAAAAGAAATAAAATATATTTTAAAGAAAGTAAACCAGGAATATATTTATTAATTGTATTAAAAGAAAGTCCTTAAAGTTTAGAGAGTCCACCTATATATATTTTTTTCACGCAAATTTTACATAACTTTCACCCAGGATTCTCATTCTTTTTAATTGAATTCAATTAGAAAAATTACCAAATATTGGAGTTGGGTTGTGTGAATCTTAAATAAAAGCATATATACTGTAAATAAATCCCTAGATGTTTAATACAAATTTAGCAGTGTCAGTATGCAGTTGGTAATCATCTATGGCCTATGGTTAATTTGCCTACCTATATAAAATTACATTTTTATTTTAGGCTTTTATTGGTATCTCCCCCACAGTAAGATACTGTTGTACTTTCCAGTAGCGCCTAATATTAGCAAAGGGAATTATTTCATAATGTTGTGCAAAGAACAATAATATATAGTAATTACCGTAATAACAATCATAATCTAATCTGGTCATTAAGTAGTTTATTCTGTTCATTATTTAAAGGACAATGCTAATTTCTTAAGCAAAAAAATTGTTACAAATAAAAATTTGTGTGTATAATCAACATACAAAAGGAAACTGATGTGCTTGGAAATCTTGTTTTTTCCCCCCCAATAATACAATGCATATAAATAGTTGTGTGTTCGTATTACAGATTTATTTTTAGACCTTTATGTGACAGAAGATACTATACTCAGAGTTAAAAAAAATAAAAAGAAAACATTACAGGATGCGTATATATATATATATATATATATATATATACACACACTGTTGGAACCGAAGGACCTTAATCCTATAGAAAATTTATTGAGGGAGCTAAAACTTCGAGTTGCCAAGCGACAGCCAAGAAACCTTAAGGATTTAGAGAAAATTTGTAAAGAAGAGTGGACCAAAATCCCTCCTGAGATGTGTGCAAACCTGGTCACCCACTGCAAGAAATGTCTGACCTCTGTGCTTGCCAACAAGAGTTTCTCTACCAAGTACTAAGCCATGTTTTTCTTGGGGATCGAATATTTATTTTACTCACTGAACGGCAACTTTATTTATAGCATTTGTTTTATGTGTTTTTTTCTGGATTTGTGGTTGAATTCTGTCTCTATCATTTAAAATACACCTTTGATAAAAATGATAGACCCTTCATTTCTTTGTAAGTGGGCAAACTTACAAGATCTGCAGGGGATCAAATTATTTTCTTCTCAACTGCATGTAGCGCTGGTAGATTTGCAATCTACCGCATGTTAGGTAAATTTAGTAATTTGTGCGTTAGAAAGGTTAAGTTTGCCTCTGTCCCAGCTTGCCTGACGTTGTGGGTGTTTCCGTGCTGACCGGTGGGTGTCGCTGTTACCACTGGTTAGTGTTGGAAAGGCAACGTGTCGGAGCGTATGGATGCTCTTCTGTCCCGGAGACAACTCGGTGGAGGTGGTCCTCAGAGTTGCATTCTGGGCGAGGGTATTTATGGGACAGACGCCATATTTTGAGGTTCGTTTTTCAGCCACCTGCTGGCCCTCCTGGCCGACAGGTATGCGTTAAGGAGCTACCTCGTGGTCCTCCGTTCCGGAGGCCCACGATACTACGGCGCAGGGGTGGGTCCAGAGGCTTGTCTGGGGCCTACCACCTCGGCCGAGGAATGGTCCTGAGCTGTCGGTCCTGTGTGACGAAGCTTTTTTTTTTTTTTTTTTTTTTTTTTTTTTTTGCCACATCAGCGAGAGGGTGTACCATGGGAGTAACTTTTTTTCAAGTTGACGCTCAAGAAAAATACCTCCCTTTTCCGTCACATCATTATGGCTTTAAAGTCTTGCATTGATTGGGGGATTACTTAACATACCTATTCCATACTTACATCCCTCCCCCCACTATCCCAGTATTCCAACATAGGCCATTAATACCATACTAGCCACCCTCCCCCACCCCATGCCACCCTCCCTGACCCCCCCCCCCTCCCCCGAGACCATACTCCCTCATGTCTCCTGTTTATTTTTTTTTTATTTTTTTAATATATATATTATTATGTTCTATTATGTTCTTTAGGACGCCCTCACAACAACCATATCTCAGCTGCTTTGAGAGAAATTCTGAATTTTTCCCATTCTCCCCACTTGGACCTAAACGCTTCCATTTTCATCCCCTCACTGAACCTTAGATATTCCATATCCTGTGTCTCATTTATTTTATTGAACCATTCCCTCATGGTTGGCCTTTCTTTTCTGTTCCAGTTATTGGGGATTAGGCTCTTAGCTGCATCAATAAGATGAGGAAGGAGTGATCTGAGGTAGGCCTTCGTGTGCATCTCACTCAGGTGGAACAGGAGGACCCTGGGATCCCTTGGTAAATCATGCTTTGTAATCTCTTTAATGTATTTTCTAATCTCATCCCAGAAAGTCGCTATCTCAGGACACGACCACCACACATGGGCCATCGTCCCGATTTCGCCACATCCCCTCCAGCAAAGCCGAGATTTATCCTTATCAATTTTATGCATCTTATCCGGGGTCATATACATTCTGGTTAAACACTTGTAATTTAACTCTAGGACTTTATAGTTAACTGACGTGGTCAAAAGACGCTTTACTATCAGATCCACTTCTGTCCCTGCAAATGTTAAACCTAGCTCCTTCTCCCATTTACTTATAAAGGGCAGGGTATCTATTCTCTTCAGCTCGACCAATATTTTATATATTCTAGAGAAACCGCTTTTTTTGTTCCGTTCTAGACATATTTTCTCCAATGGAAGAAGACTATTCACTGTTCTGATAGGTTGCGGTAAGGATGCTATGAAGTGTTTTAACTGAGCATAACGCCATGGGTTAATTATCATCCTATCTCCTCTTTTCTTGAGCTCCTGCAATGAACAGATTTTCCCCCGGTCCATTACATCTCTTAACTGCAAGTTCTCGTCTAGTAGCCATTTCCCAAACCATTCTTCCTTTCCCGGTGGAAAGTAATCTACTTCCTTCAATGACATTAGTGGTGAGTTGTATTGCCAATGTTCCCTTTTATGTACCCGATCCCATACTCCAAGTGCATGTCTAGTGATTTCGTGCATTTTTGTGTCTTGTTTTCTTAATTTTGGTGCGTACCATATTATTTTGTGCAGTTTTATCTTACTAATATTGTTTTCAATTTCTACCCATTGTTTACCTTTGTTTTTAAACCAATCTATTACCCTCCCCAGTGCAATAGCTTCATAATATTTACTGATATCAGGTGCTCCCCATCCCCCTTTGTTTTTGGTGTTTATTAATTGGTCATATTTTATCCGTGGGGTTTTCCCTTTCCATATGAATTTTAGAATCATTGAGTGCAACCTCTTGAGGTAACCAGACGGAAGAGCCACTGGGATCATTTGCAATGTGTATGTAATTTTTGGTAATAAAACCATTTTAAATGAGCTAATTCTACCCGACCACGACAGTTGCCCCTGTTGTAATCTCTTTAGTCCTACTTTAACCTCATTTAAAAGCGGGATGAAGTTGGCCTGGAATAACTCTTCTACTGATGGTGTGATTTTGATTCCTAGATATTTTAAGGCTTCCCTCTCCCACCTAAAGGGAAAATATTTTTGATAAGCGAAGTCACTTGTCTTTTTTGGGTTAATGTCTAGAACTTCTGATTTGGTGGTGTTTACTTTAAAATTAGACAGTTTCCCGTATTCTTCTAATGTAGCTAGGACGTTCGGAAGGGAGATTCTTGGGTTGGTTATATAGAGTAGAATATCGTCCGCAAAAGCAGCGAGCTTATACTCGATTCCCCCTATGTTGACCCCACCAATATCCGGGTCCTGTCTTATCCTGGCAAGGAGGGGCTCCAAAACCATCAGGAAGAGCATTGGGGAGATTGGACACCCCTGTCTTGTGCCATTGTACATACTGAAAGGCTCGGATAAGATCCCGTTTATTTTTACTCTCGCCGATGGTTTTGAATAAAGTGCCTTTATCCAGCTACAGATCCTCTCCCCATAACCTACTTGTTTGAGAGTTTCTATCATGAAGTCCCAGTCTACTCTATCAAATGCTTTTTCAGCATCTATAGATAGCAGTAGACCTGGGACCCCACTCTCTTTAATTTCCTGGGTTATCAGTAGCGTCTTGATACTGTTGTCCCTTCCTTACCTACCTGGTATGAACCCCACCTGATCGGGATGGATAATGTTTTCAATTATTTGCTTTACTCTACCCGCGATAACTTTTGCAAAGATTTTTGTGTCATTGTTTAGAAGGGATATAGGTCTAAAGCTAGAGCATAGTGTGTTGTCCTTACCCTCCTTGTGAATGAGCACTATAGTGGCTGCCAATGCATCTCTACTCATCTCCCCTCTCGTTCCTATCTCATTTATATAAGTACATAATTTTGGTACTAACTGCTCTTGATATTTCTTATAATATAATATCGTCAGCCCGTCTGGGCCAGGGCTCTTTCCTGTCTGGGTCTCCTTGATAGCTTTCCTTACCTCCGCCTCTGTAATGGGGGCATCTAGCACGAGACTCTCCTCTTTTGTTATCTTAGTCATCCCAGTATCTTTTAGGTAGTTAATTATTTTTTCTCGCTTTTGCTCTCTTATTATATCGTTATCCTTTATATTTATTGAGTAGAGTTCCCCATAAAATTCCTGGAAGGTTTGTGCTATATCCTTATCCTTATGTTTATATTCTCCTGATTTCGTCTTTATCTTATCGATGTAGTTTTTGTTTTTCTTTTTACACAATGCCCTAGCCAGCACCCGGCCTGGTTTATTCCCAGATACATATCTTTCTTTTTTGACTAGATTGTATTTCTTACGGTTTTCTGCCTCTATCTGCTGTCTCAAGGCCTCCCTGGCCCCATGTAGTTTTCCCAAGGTCCCTCCTTCCCCTGAATCTTTATGCTGCCTTTCTAGTTTTTTGACTTCTTCCTGGAGAGTGCTCAAGATTTTTTTCTGCCTTCTCTCTTTCTCCACCCCCGCCTTTATTATTATCCCCCTAATATATGCCTTATGGGCCTCCCATACCATTGCTTCTGATACTTCTTTGGAGGAATTGGTTCTAAAATAGAATTCCAGTTCATCATTTATTAATTTGTCTATTTCCTTATCATGAAGGAGATCTTCATTTAGTCTCCAATTGTGGAACGGGGGAGATTGCTTATTTTGCTTAATCCGTAATGTCACCGGGGCGTGGTCCGAAAATGTTATGGAGCCAATATTTGTACTTTCGACCTCCTCTAAGTATCTGTGGTCTGTGAGAAAATAGTCAAGTCTTGAGTACGTCGCGTGCACGGGGGAGTAGTATGTAAAATCCAATACTGTTTGATGTTGCATCCTCCAAGCATCAACTAGTTGAAGCTGATGTAGTTTTTTTTTGAGTTTGTTCAACCAAACCCCTCCAGTCCCCCGAGCACGCGACGCGCTATCCCTGCCCGGTTCAAGGCATAGGTTCAAGTCTCCTGCCAGAACCGTCCTCCCTCTCCTGAAACCCTCTAACTTCAGTAAGGCTCCGATTAGATATTTACTTGGGTTGTTATTGGGGCAGTAAATGTTAGCTAATGTATATAACTCGCCATTTAGTTTTCCCCTCAAAAATAGTAATCGGCCCTCAGGGTCAGACAATCTCTCCTCTATCTGGAAGCGGGTTTCCCTAGCAAAGCCGATCGCTACCCCTTTTGCACCCCTTATCGGGGAGTCGCTATAGAACCACAACGGGTAGTCCCTTGACAGAATCCTCTGATTTTTCCCCAGGTATAGGTGAGTCTCCTGGAGGAAAACCACCTCAGCTTTATTGGCTCTCAGCTCGCTCATTACATTAGCGCATTTTATGGGCGAGTTGAGTCCCCTCACATTGTAGGTTATCAAACTGATTCCAACCATTTATCTACTTTTCAATACTCCATCGCAGCTGCCACAAGAGACAAATAAGGTTGTGCTGGTCTCATCCCTCCCTTGCCCCCCCTCCCCCCCTCCACCACACCGCCCCCCCCCTCCCTCCCCCCCTACTCATAGGAGCACCCCAACTCCCAATAACCCTACTGACCATGGCCTCGCCTTCTCCACCCAGCCCTATGGATGGCCCCTCAAGGGTTGAGCCCAGTGCGAGAGCCCCGGCATCTCCCATCCCGCCCCAGGGACTGCCCGACCCCCCCCCCTCCCCCCCCACTCCCCCACCACCCTCCCGGAACTCCCCCCCCCCCATGGCTCCGGGCCCGAAGCCCGTCGCCACCCGCCCCCCCCCCCTCTCCACCCGCACAAGACTCTCTAACCCACTAGGCACGGGATACCTAGCTACAACTTCGCTCCTATACACCTCTCCTATTATACACCGGCTTCCAGTTATGTGTGTCTTCAGCAACATTTTGACCTCTCCCTCTCTCCCACCATCCCGGGATTTCTATGAGTGGAATGTCTAACTTGCGGCAGAAGTTTTGGGTCTCCTCTGGGAACCTTAATGTCGCTGAGCGCCCATCTTTTTTCCCAATCAAACATGCTGGGAAGCCCCAAGAATAGTGTACTTCTCGCTCTTTGAGCAGATCCAGTAGGGGTCTGAGGACTCTTTTTCTTGCCCGAGTCTCATTCGCCAGATCTGGGTAAACTTGTAGACTGGACTCCCCATATTTCAATGAGTGGTTATTTCTCAGACTTGCCCTGATTTTTTCTTTGTCTTGGTAGTTATGAAACCTCACTATCACATCCCGAGGCGTTTCCCTGCTGATCTGAGCAGGTTTTCTCAATCTATGCACTCTATCTAATTTAACGGGCTTGTCCTCCAGATTGATTAGGCCTCCAAATATTTGATCTATCTTCTCCTGTAGGTCTTCACCCTCCCCTTGTGGTTCTGGGAGGCCTCTGATTCTCAGGTTTTTTCGTCTACTTCGGTTTTCCTGATCTTCCAACTTATATCTTAGATCCCTTTGTTCTCGCTGCATCTCCTCTAACTGGGATCTCAGAGTTCCTATTTCAGTCCTCTGGCTCTCCACTGCTAACTCGGCCTCTTCCACTCTTCTCAGAATGTGGCCCATGTCCCCTCTTATGGCGTCTGTTTCCGCTCTAATAAAAGTTTCCAACCTGGCAAACATCTCTGCTATATCATTCTTTGTTGGCATAACTCCTTCCCTTTGACCCTCCTTTGAAACTTCATCTAGGGTTGCCAACGTCGCTGCATTTAAGCCTAGGGATTCTTCTGCAGCCTGCCTCCTTGTATTGACTTTGGGCGGAGCGTCCGGGATTTTGCTTTTAGCTCCCGGGCCCTTGCCCGGACTTGTAGTGTTATCCTGTACCATGTATTTCCTTATCGTTCCTGGGCTTGCACTTAATCTGCCGGGTGCTCCAGTTGGGTTCGTTGTTGCTCCCCCCTTACTTGTTTTCCCTCTCATTCTTATTATCTTTTCGCCCCCTTGACTTTATTTTACTCCACCAGGGACTAAGGTTGGGCCGCCATTGTTTCAGCACCCCACCCCCCTTAATGCGGGGCCACAAAGCTGAACTTGTAACTCTTATTTTGGGGTAATTCAGGACCTGTATTGCCAGTGGCGACTTTACTTGTCTGTTTAGGCTCATCCAATCCTTTATTAAATATAGAGAAATTTCACCAGACACTGGTTGGGTACCTCCGCTTAGGTAAGTAGCGTGTAAAGATGTTCTTATTATCAGTACGTTGTCCTTGTGAGACTGAAGTACAGCCCTTATCCTAGAACTTATCCCAAAATCCCAGGGCGACAGATATTTAGATTTTTATATATGACTTATAAAAACTTAGAGCCACTTTCAAAAGTTCTCCAAAAGGGGGTTAAATCATTCCGTATAATAATATAGCCGTTTGATTTAGCAGGCTCAGAACAAAACAGTCCCTTCACCAATCCTTCTAGCGGAGGTGCTCATGATAAATCACTCATTATATATACCAGATCACCATTCGGGCTTCAGCTACTGTAGAGACACACAGACATAAGAGAGGAAGTCTACTTCTGGGAGCAACCAATGCGACTTCTCTGTTAAATAGACAATAAGGGCTTTCAATGGAACATTGCACTAGAATAAATCGGAGTAGTGATATGTATCTCCAAGTCCGTGCCTCTACCGCTAGGACTATGACTTTCACCTTTTATCTCTCAAGCGATGATACGGATTTCACAATGGGACTCCCACCATATTGATGTAAAAAAGGCACTTACCCTCTCTGACCCACTGTCCAAAAGACCATATCACTTATCTGTGGATTGCCTGTCTCTCCTTTCTTCAACCGCTTCCGTGTCACCTGCTGTTCGTCAGCCGCTCCATCTGTTTGCCACACTTCATGGACTTGTGCCAGAGCTTTACAGTGCTGTCACAGGGCTCCCCTGCTTGCTATTTCTCCTCTCCTCTCGCCTCCTCGGTCCCAGCTCAGCTCCGGCTCCGGGCGGTATCTCCAACGCAGACGCGGCGGGGGGAGGGGGGGGGCGCAGCGGGGGGTAGGGAGAGCTATAGCCGCGTTCTTACAGGGACCTGAGTCCCGCGGCTAATCTCGGGGATGCGAGGCTAGGAGGCGGCCGCCCGCACCAACGATACGGGGGCCGTTGTCGGCGTCAGTGTCGCCACACCGCCGCCCAAGGGGAGGAATGAGAGAGCCGGCATCCCGGAGCGCGAGGCTGAGGTCAGCCCGACTTCCGCATTCGACCCCTCCCCTCACGTGAGGTGATCGCTGTGTGACGAAGCTTGACAACCGAGGAGATCACAGGGGAGGACCCGTCTTGGAGGGATCACGCAGCGTGCTGGTCTATAGAGGGGCCTGGTGACTCGGTTGGAGGACGTATCCGAAAGTAACTATACAGCATAGTGTTGCCGAGTTGGTTTAAAGGTTCAAGTACTGTGACTGACATTCACTACAGAAAATCTGATACATCCTGTGGCAGAGGATCGTACGGGTTTTGTTCCCAAACAAGTCTGTGGCAGAGACTTTAATTCATGCTGCGTACTGGCTGCTAGACCGGTGAGAGAGGCCTATCCAGACGAGCAAACATTGTGTCCCACGAGGGGAGCGCATTCCATATAGTATCTGAATTATACCAGGACATTTGTCAAAAGAACCCTACAAGAGGATATTTGAGTTTCTTCTGCAAGTTTCCTTTCCGCCTCTTTCCTGCTATTACCTAAGTCGTTTGTTTAATAAAGCATTGAAAACGTACTGCAGTGTTGGTGCGTGTGTCGTCCAGAAGTAAACTCAACGGAACCCCTAGACCTGGTGCCGGTGAAACAGAGGGAAGCAGAGTGAAGGTAACAGACCTGCTTAAACCAGCAGCTCCACCGTGAGTTATTGCTACATGTATATATACTGCTCAGGGCAAAGATTTACAAGATGAAACAAATAAATAAAATATTTTATATATATATATATATATATATATATATATATATATATATATATATATATATAAATGTATTCTGCTACATGTCTTCGGCAAAAAAAATCCCAATAAGTATATTATAAGTATAAGGTTTACGTGAAAGTTATAGTGTCTACAAACTATGGTATGTGTGTATATATACACATATATATATATGCACAGTGGGGACGGAAAGTATTCAGACCCCCTTAAATTTTTCACTCTGTGTTATATTGCAGCCATTTGCTAAAATCATTTAAGTTCATTTTTTCCTCATTAATGTACACACAGCACCCCATATTGACAGAAAAACACAGAATTGATCACATTTTTGCAGATTAATTAAAAAAGAAAAACGGAAATATCACATGGCCCTAAGTATTCAGACCCTTTGCTCAGTATTTAGTAGAAGCACCCTTTTGATCTAATACAGCCATGAGTCTTTTTGGGAAAGATGCAACAAGTTTTTCACACTTGGATTTGGGGATCCTCTGCCATTCCTCCTTGCAGATCCTCTCCAGTTCTGTCAGGTTGGATGGTAAATGTTGGTGGACAGCCATTTTTAGGTCTCTCCAGAGATGCTCAATTGGGTTTAAGTCAGGGCTCTGGCTGGGCCATTCAAGAACAGTCACGGAGTTGTTGTGAAGCCACTCCATTATTTTAGCTGTGTGCTTAGGGTCATTGTCTTGTTGGAAGGTAAACCTTCGGCCCAGTCTGAGGTCCTGAGCACTCTGGAGAAGGTTTTCGTCCAGGATATCCCTGTACTTGGCCGCATTCATCTTTCCCTCTATTTCAACCAGTCGTCCTGTCCCTGCAGCTGAAAAACACCCCCACAGCATGAAGCTGCCACCACCATGCTTTACTGTTGGGACTGTATTGGACAGGTGATGAGCAGTGCCTGGTTTTCTCCACACATACTGCTTAGAATTAAGGCCAAAACGTTCTATCTTGGTCTCATCAGACCAAAGAATCTTATTTCTCACCATCTTGGAGTCCTTCAGGTGTTTTTTAGGAAACTCCATACGGGATTTCATGTGTCTTGCACTGAGGAGAGACTTCCGTCAGGCCACTCTGCCAAAGAGCCCCGACTGGTGGAGGGCTGCAGTGATGGTTGACTTTCTACAACTTTCTCCCATCTCCTGACTGCATCTCTGGAGCTCAGCCACAGTGATCTTTGGGTTCTTCTTTACCTCTCTCACCAAGGTGCTTCTCCCCCGATAGATCCGTTTGGCCGGACGGCCAGCTCTAGGAAGGGTTCTGGTCATCCCAAACGTCTTCCATTTAAGGATTATGAAGGCCACTGTGCTCTTAGGAACCCTAAGTGCAGCAGAAATTTTTTTGTAACCTTGGCCAGATCTGTGCCTTGCCACAATTCTGTCTCTGAGCTCTTCAGGCAGTTCCTTTGACCTCATGATTCTCATTTGCTCTGACATGCACTGTGAGCTGTAAGGTCTTATATAGACAGTTGTGTGGCTTTCCTAATCAAGTCCAATCAGTATAATCAAACACAGCTGGACTCAAATGAAGGTGTAGAACCATCTCAAGGATGATTAGAAGAAATGGACAGCACCTGAGTTAAATATATGAGTGTCACAGCAAAGGGTCTGAATACTTAGGACCATGTGATGTTTCAGTATTTCTTTTTTTATAAATCTGCAAAATTGTCAACAATTCTGTGTTTTTCTGTCAATATGGGGTGCTGTGTGTACATTAATGAGGAAAAAAAATGAACATAAATGATTTTAGCAAATGGCTGCAATAGAACAAAGAGTGAAAAATTTAAGGGGGTCTGAATACTTTCCGTCCCCACTGTATATATATATATATATATATATATATATAAACAATGGCAATTTAAAAAAGTCCAAAATAATTGTGACTTCAAACTATCATAGCAGCGCTCATGTTGTTGCTTAGAGTATAAGTTATACTATTGACTTTTTCCTTAGAAAAGTTTTTTTTTTCCTGGGCGCTGAGCTATTAGGTGCTATTAGGACATATTTTATGCACATTGGGATATATATATATAATTCCATAGGAATTTCCAACACACAAAGTTTGAGAGCTTGCTATAAAATTTTCCGACAACAAAATCCGTTGTCGGAAATTCCGATCATGTGTACACAAATCTGACGCACAAAGTGCCACGCATGCTCAGAATAAATTAAGAGACAAAAGCTATTGGCTACTGCCCCGTTTATTGTATATGTTTTATTTATTTGTCTCATCTTCTGTAAATCTTCTGTAAGACTCAATTGACCACTTGATCTTTTTTTTTCTGCCGCCACTCTTGTATGTTTCTATATTTTTTTTTATGCTACTAAATATGAAGGGGTCCATTAAGAAGAATAGGGAAAAAATAAAAAATAAACAACAAGTCTTATAACCTTTTTACACATACATTCAGTTCAACATTAAAATCCTATGAAAGACTACAAAATTAAGATAAAAAAAAAAAAATTAACAAGAAAAAAAAAACGAAACAATGAATTTTAATATATATAAAAAGGTCAAGCGCTGACGTGGTTACAAATTACTGCTACGGAAACTAAATGGTTAATATGAGATGACCAAATAATATAGCTGCAACTAAATGAGTGATAGATCAATAAATAGTAAAAACCTTGAAAAAGTCACGTGGCAGTGACGTAACATGTAGGAGGAGCCTGTGGAGTCCCCAGCATCTGCAGTGTGTGAGATAGCAGCGGCGGTGAATGAAGCACTTTGCCGCTGAGCTCCGGTTTGCAGCTGATCAATAAGAAGCAATCCCATCTAGGAGAGTATGTGAGTGGAACAACTCTAGCTGATAGATAGTATCCAATTAGTATGTAATCTCTGCGCAATGGATATATAATCTCTCTCTTTACATGTCCGGAATCTGAGTGGAGGAGCAATTAGTACTAAAGAAGAAGTGAAAGCAGTAAAAGTAACACATTTGTTTGACACTATATTTTTTTTATTTAATTTTGTTTCTAAATTGTCACAATATATCTGACACTGAGGAGCCTGATTACATAACACTTGATGAATTGTCTACATTTCACATGAAGGATTTTTTAGAAAAAGGAAGATATTCTTTATACTTTTTGCACATTTGCATTTATTTATTTATTTTTGGAAGTTTCAAGTAGCACGGTATATATTTAATCAGATATAATTTTATTTTATTTTATTTATTATGAGCAGTAGATATGTTTTAAGAGCACATGCACATTTTTAGTAAGTTTTATCACTAATGCATTTTTCATGAGCACATTATATGTATAATGGTGGGATTAGATTGATTCATATTTCATTTTACATTTTGTAAAGATTGTAGATTAAGAATATTTGGAGGTATTTTTAGAAGTTTATTTTTACCTTTCACCATTCTAATGGGCATATGAGGATAATATAAGTGCAACTGACCACTTTACTATTTAATGAATTTTAATAAAAAAAAACAAAAAAAAACAAAACAAAAACAAACCTGTACTTACCCCAAAAAGTTCTCACCAGCAACCATTTGAAGGATATGGGATTTTTTTTACCACCAGTTTTGATCACGATGAACCTGATTAATGATATAAAAAGTTAATATTACACAACATTTTTAATATATATATATTTATTGATTGGTTTACTAAAACTGGAGAGTGCAAAATCTGGTGAAGCTCTGCACAGAAACCAATCAGCTTCCAGTATTCTTTTTATTTATTTTGCTCGTCAAAGCTTAATTGAACAATCTGAAGTTAGAAGCTGATTGGCTACCATGCACACCTGCACCAGATTTTGCACTCTCCAGTTTTAGTAAATCAACCCCATTGCATATACACATGCACTGTATACACACACACACATACGTAATGTCGATATTTGTGCAAAAAAAAAAAACTCACAGTAATTTCATAGTAGTTATCAGAGCAGTTGTTTTCACATGCAAATAAAGTCCCTCGTATCTTGCAAGATTTCTTGAGTGGAAACAGGGAACTTTCCCCTGGCCGAGCATGAGAGTGGCTGCAGCTGCTAACAGATGGCCGAGATCTGGACACGATCCCAGTAAATCTGTCCTGGGATTGGCTGTAAGTGGAAAAGTAGAGGAGAGCGGCCTCTAGGGAAGCACTCTGATCTGCGATGCTTGGAAATACATACGATATGCGACATGATCTCTCTGTGAGCTGAGTGGACATGGGTTGTGTGAATTGGAGTACAGTAATTCCAAAATGACACCTGCTCTCAGCAAGGACATACAGGGAGCGAGTTCTTCCAGCCAGGGGGACACATTGATACACCTAGGCTTAGCACACCAGTGTTTTATAGTCACTACTGTTATCATTCACAGGATTAAACATGTCAGCTCCTTGTCTGTCTCCGTGTCACGCAACATAGCTTTCATTCTGGGTGGGTCATTTATTATTCAGTACAGCAAAAAACACATGATCAGAATTACTGTGACATAACATTTTTCTATAGTATACCCAATGATTTAATCACTCATTACCTCCCCACTTGTAAGGGGAAACAGGCTCACCATCTACCGGTAGCATTAACCACGCACGAGACAGGGACACCCAGTAACAGCCCAACAGGTTTGTCCTGCACTTTTTTTTGGCAAGGAAGCAAACAACCAAAAATAAGAACACATTTATAAAATCTACCCATATGCACAAAGGTGCCTAAAAACAGAGTGTATCAAATATCCAAGCAGTGCCACCCTTAGTGCACCAGATACAGATACCCAACTGCGAGACCCGTTCAGCAATCAACTGCTGTCACCCAACTAGTGCATAGTGTTGACACGTTTTGAGGGCAAGATTCCTCAGAGCTAAGCTCTGCTGATGCATTTGGAGGACAAGACCCTCTTCTTCACTGCTGTGCTCTACACAATTCGAGAAGGAGACTCTTCTCTTCACAGTTAAACTTTTAATCACAGTTTAAGGACAAGATCCTCTTCTTCAGGGCTAAGCTGTGCTGATGCATTTTGAGGCAATACTGCCTTCTTCAGTGCTGAGCTCAATGACACATTTCAAGGACAAGATCCTCTTCACAACTGGGCTCACTGACACATTTCGAGGGCAAGAACCTCTTCTTCAGAGCTGAGTTCTCCAACACAGTTCAAGGGCAAGACCCTCTTCTTCAGAGCTGAGCTCCTCTAAGGCTTTTCAAGGGCAAAATGCTCTTCTTCAGAGCTGAGCTCACAGACACATTTCCAGGGCAAGACTCTTTTTCAGAGCTGAGTTCTCTAACATATTTTAAGGGTAAGATCACCTTCTCCAGAGTGGGGCTCAACTAATGCATTTTGAGGGCAAGACCCTCTTCTTTAGAGCTGTGCTTTACACAATTTGAGAGGGAGACCATTCTCTTCACAATTGAAAAAAAAAAAAACATCCTCTTCTTCATAGTTGAGCTCTCTGACACATTTCAAGGGCAAGACCATCTTCTTCAGAGCTCAGTTTCTCTAATGTGTTTCAAGGGCAAGACCCTCTTCTTCAGAGCTGAGTTCTCTGACACATTTCAAGGGCAAGACCATCTTCTTTAGAGCTGAGCTCCTTTAATGCATTTTGAGGCAAGATCCTCTTCTTCAGAGCTGAGCTCACAGACACATTTCAAGAGCAAGACCATCTTCTTCAGATATCAGCTCCTCTAATATGTTTTGAGACAAGACCCTCTTCTTTGGGGCTAGGCTCTTCTGGCATTTTTTAGGGAAAGACCCTCTTATTCTGAGCTAAGCTCTGCTGATGCATTTAGAGGGCAATGTCCTCTTCCTCACAGCTTACTCTACACCAGCCTTTTTCACTTTTTCAACCAGGGTGCCCAAGCACCCTGGGGTGCCTTGAGGTTTCTTCAGGGGTGCCTTGGCAAAATGCCTAAAAATGTATCAAAAATGTTATAAAAGCCAGCATGTGGATCAAGCCTGCCTTTTAGTTACACAAAGCCACAGGTTTTCATTATACACCATTACAACTTTCTAGACACTGGCATCCTAACAACCAATGATGTCATCGGTTTATAAGGAGGATGTCTGTTGCCTCCCCAGTATCCTAGTTTTACCTACCCTGTGCCCCTTTCCCTCAGCACTGGGGTAACATTAGCTAACTGGTGGAGAGAAATTGAGGAAGAAGAGAAACATTGGATTACTAGTCAGTACCAGTGTGCAAAAGTATTTGCTTTGGAAGAACAAAACACCTCTAACGTTGGGTGTCCTGCCTGTGGATGTTGCTGCATTATGTAAAACTATTAGAATAGATTTTACATTTTAGAATGGGGTGCCTCGAGACTATCCATAATTTTAAAAGGTGCCTTAAATGGAAAAAGGTTGAGAAACACTGTTCTACACAATTCAAGAGGGAGACCCTTCTCTTCACAGTTGAGCTTTTAATCACATTTCGAGGGCAATAACCTCTTTTTCAGAGCTGACCTCTGTTGCTGTATTTTACAGGCAAGACCCATCCTGGGACCTGAGTTTTTCCAGCATTTTCAGGGGAAGACCCTCTTCTTCATAGCTGAGCTCTCTGACACATTGCAAGGGCAAGACCAGCTCCTTCAGAGCTGAGTTCTAATGCATTTTGAGGCAATACCCTTAGCTTCTCTAATGCATTGAAGGAAAGACCCTCTTCTTTAGAGCTGACCTCCTCTGATACATTTCAAGCTGAGGCTGAGGAAGACGGCCTTGCACTCAAAATACATTAACTTTTTATGATTACACAGGGACTGCTCCAAGGGGCCCCAAGACCCTACTTCACTACCCATACTTTCCAGGGTCCTTCACTTTGATCATGATACAGCTTTTTATTGTTCCTTTTCCCTGGTGGGAAGATTTACCATCTGCCTCTAATACTTTCCACCCATCTACTGATGTTACTTTGCTGCCCTGCACCCAGGCATATACTCCCTGGACAATGTGCAGTGACTTCCAATGAATTTTTGGTATGTTGTATATACTGCCTATCTGACAACCTCCCCCACCCCCCCATCCAAAAATATCAAATGATATTTTCACGAAATAGCCATGAACACGATGTTATGCTTCACAGCCATGGCAGAAATTATAGCCCCATCAAACAAGACTCATACAGGTGAAGAGCACTGCTGTTGTGGTACACTAGTGCAGGATTAAAGCAGGCAGTGAGGCGGCAATGTGCCTCCTCACCGCCTGCCAAATGCTCTCTGAAGAGCAATCCAAATGCTAACTGCTCCTCAGAGAGCAAAGCACAAGTCCCTAATTTTTTAGAACTCTCAATTTTTGTTAATTTTTCTTTGGAAATGTATTTATTTATCCTTACCAGGGGGCTGGTGAAATATCAGAGGTCTAATAAAAACCCTGATGTCTCACTTTTGAGACAGAAAAGAGGACCGAGGACAGAGATTGCCTGCCTCAGCTTCACTGGGCATTGAGCGAATGGGAAGTGCTCTGTGCTGAGTGGCTGGCTCCCTGTTCACTCACAAACTGTGATAAATGGACACGGGAGTGGTCAGTACTGATGACCCACTGTGCTCATTCAGTAAATAGGACGTATTTACTACCCCCCCCCCCCACCCCCACCTCCCCGCTCTCCATATTTAAAAAAATCCCCCTGCGTGCCCGCAGCAGCTGCCTGCAGAAGAGGAGGAAAGCCGGCAGTGCTGCAGAGGAGGAGTGGCACACAGGGGGGCCTGGTCAGCGGTTAGGGGACACATTCTGATCCCACTGCAGTGCAGCTTGAGGGAGAAAAAGGAGGAGAAGCCAGCAGCACTGCAGGGGGATCCACAAGAGTTGGCAATAAGACAGTACAGATGACCCTCCTGCTTGGCAGGTGCCGGGGCCCCCTTTTGAACTGATGGGGCCCAGGCCCACTACAGCAGGGCTGGCTCTACTGCCTTATTAGTGGTCCTGTGTATATGAAAAGGTAAGCTGTACATAATATTATTAAAAATACAGCAGTCAAAATAGAAAAGGAAAACCATTTATATATTCATATTGTATCATTACCCACCTGACCCAAGGTATGTGTTAGGGCTGGGCTCAGCCCTTCCTGCTCTGAGCTGGCCAATCAGCTGTCGGCTAATTGCCAGCTCCTATGTCTCCAAAGTGACTCACCTATTGATGATATCCTGCTCATCAGTCCTGCCTACTTAAGCCGCCCAGCCCAGGTGATCTCTGCCTTCGCCTTGGTCACATCTCTAGAGATGCTCTCCTGTGTTCCTGTTAAAGACTTGCTTGGCTGACATTCCTTCTGGATCCAGATCCTGCTTGCTGTTCTACTACGCTCATCTCTGGCTCCCTGACGTTTTAGCTTGTCTGACTATCTGTTCCGATTCCTGAACTCTGGCTATGTTTTGACTACGTTTACTTTGTTTACCTTTTTTTTACTATTAAACAAGTGAGATTTAACTCTACGTCTGTCTCAGTCTGATTCATGGTTTCTGACAGTATGCGAATTCTGGTTCAGATACCTGTCTTCTGAACAGCCTGAGCTATTTGAGCCTTGAAGAGTAAAGTGGCATTGAACATCTTTTGTATCTCACTCAATTTGTTAGTTTCTGATTGATTTTTCTATTAAACAACAAGGGACTAAGGAGATAAAGGTGATGTACTTTTGTTGATGTGTTAGCTATTGTTGTTCTTTTTTTATTCTATAATTATATTTTCTTTCGCGCACAGCTGCAGGCAACTTTCATTGAACATCTTGGCTTTTCCAAAGAGAAAACTTGGCTTTCCGCCATATCAAACCAGGTGGTGAAAATGTTAAAATAACCCCGTTCTCTCTCTGACTGTTCTGAAAAAGCTAATTGGCACAAAAATTCTCCCGTCAGACCAGGGGTCTTCAAAGTTTTCGGTGCAAGGGCTACATTGTATATTTTCCACAAAAAAAAAGAATAAGTAAAAATGTAAATGAGTGAAAAAGTTTTACTTGGATCTTCTTTTTTGTAATCAGCATGATACGATCTGGAACAAGAGAAGGAACTGCAGTAAAACAAACCAAAATAAGCTTGAGCCATAAAAGGTTGAATAAAAAAAAATTCAGTCTGGGTCTTTTTATACAAATATGGCAATTGGGGATTTCAATCGTAAACCAGACATGAAGAACAAGAGTTGTGTGCTTCATGTTTTGCGACAAGATTAATGTGAATGATGGAAATTATTTTTTTAATTTCAAATATCATTGAACTGAGGCTTCAAGCTTGAGGAGCCGATAATTAGAAGAGATTTCAAATGCTCATCAGATACATTTGCTCAATATTTGGACTTGACATATTTCATTTGTTAAAATGTTTGCTCTCACAGGAATGTTGTACTGAACGCTGAACACTCTTCAGATATCTAAATTAAAATGTCAACAAAATTGAACATATACAGTATCTCACAAAAGTGAGTACACCCCTCACATTTTTGTAAATATTTTATTATATTTTTTAATGCGAGAACACTGAGGAAATGACACTTTGCTACAATGTAAAGTAGTGAGTGTACAGCTTGTATAAAAGCCATTAAAGTCTAAACCGCTGGCAACAAAAGTGAAAATGTCCAAATTGGGCCCAATTAGCCATTTTTCCTCCTCAGTGTCATAAGGTCTCATGTGTGAATGGGGAGCAGGTGTGTTAAATTTGATGTTATCGCTCTCTCTCTCTCTCATACTGGTCACTGGAAGTTCAACATGGCATCTCATGGCAAAGAACTCTCTGAAGATCCGAAAAACAAAAAAATTGTTTCTCTACATAAAGATGGCCTAGGCTATAAGAAGACTGCCAGTGAAAAGTGAGCTGCAGCAAGACCATACAGCAGTTTAACAGGACAGGTTCCACTCAGAACAGGGAAATAGACGTATGAGTGCTGCCAGCATTGCTGCAGAGGTTGAATGGGTGGGGGGGGGGGGGGTCAGCCTGTCAGTGCTCAGACCATACGCCGCACACTGCATCAAATTGGTCTGAGTGGCTGTTGTCCCAGAAGGAAGCCTCTTCTAAAGATGATGCTCAAGAAAGCCTGCAAACAGTTTGCTGAAGACAAGCAGACTAAGGACATGGATTACTGGAACCATGTCCTGTGGTCTGATGAGACCAAGATAAATTTATTTGGTTCAGATGGTGTCAAGCGTGTGTGGAGGCAACCAGGTGAGGAGTACAAAGACAAGTGTGTCTTGCCTACAGTCAAGCATGGTGGTGGGAGTGTCATGGTCTGGGGCTGCATGAGTGCTGCCGGCACTGGGGAGCTACAGTTCATTGAGGGAACCATGAATGCCAACATGTACTGTGACATACTGAAGCTGAGCATGATCCCCTCCCTTCAGAGACTGGGCCGCAGGGTAGTATTCCAACATGATAACGACCCCAAACACACCTCCAAGATGACCACTGCCTTGCTAAAGACGCTGAGGGTAAAGGTGATGGACTGGGCAAGCATGTCTCCAGACCTAAACCCTATTGAGCATCTGTGGGGCATCCTCAAAACTAAGGTGGAGGAGCGTAAGGTCTCTAACATCCACCAGCTCCGTGATGTCGTCATGGAGGATTGGAAGAGGACTCCAGTGGCAACCTGTGAAGCTCTGGTGAACTCGATGCCCAAGAGGGTTAAGGCAGTGCTGGAAAATAATGGTGGCCACACAAAATATTGACACTTTGGGCCCAATTTGGACATTTTCACTTAGGGGTGTACTCACTTTTTTTGCTAACGGTTTAGACATTAATGGCTGTGTGTTGAGTTATTTTGAGGGGACAGCAAATGTACACTGTTATACAATCTGTACACTCACTACTTTACATTGTAGTAAAGTGTCATTTCTTCAGTGTTGTCACATGAAAAGATTTAATAAAATATTTACAAAATTGTGAGGGGTGTACTCACTTTTGTGAGATACTGTAGATAGTCTCTCTTATATGGGAATTTTATTTAAAAAAGTCATTCCCAACTACTTAGTATCCAGGCAGCAAGGCAGTGGAAACCTAAGCCAGCCACAGACAGTTTGAATCTTAGATGGTTCAGCAGAAACCAGCTGAGATTTGAACCGTGTATGGGCAGGCTGAATGTACCAAGTTGATCAATCGATCAACCTAGGTACTATCCGCCTGCCAGATTTTACATGCAATTATTGCTAGCGACTATTATAGCCACTAACAGTAATCGCTGTGTTCTCCTGGTGGGGAGAAAGAAATTTGCTTTGTCTATGACCGACCTCAGAAAGGTCTATCAGCCCCCTGTTCACATTAGAGTCTTCTCTTACATCAGGGGTCCCCATTAGAGCTTACTTTTACATCAGGGTGCCCATGAGAGTCCACCCTTACTTCTTGGTCCCCATCAGAGTCTGCCCTTATATCAGGGTCACCATCAGAGCCCCCCTTAAATCAGGGCGCCCATTAGAGAACCCTTATACATCAGGGTCCACATCTGAGTCTTCCATCATATCAGAGTACCCATCAGAATCTGCCCTTACATCAGAGTCCTCATCAGAAACTACCCTTACATCAGAGCCCCCCTTACACCAGGGTGCCCATCAGAGCACCCCCTTACAACAGGGTCCCCATTAGAGTCTGTCCTTACATCAGAGTTCCCATGAAAATCTGCCCTTAAATCAAAGTCCTCCCTTACATCATGGCCCCCATCAGAGGCCGCTTTTACATCAGAATCCCCATCAGTGTCTGCTCTTATAAGAGAGTCTCCATCAGAATCTGCCCTTACATCAAGGACCCCATCAGAGTCTGGCCTTCATTTAGAGTCCTCATCAAAATCTGCCCTTACATCAAAGTCCCAGGGTGCCCATCAGAGCCCCCGTTACATCAGGGTCCCTGTCAGTGTATGCCATTACAGAGCACCCCCTTACAACAGGGTCCCCTTGAGAGTCTGCCCTTATATCAGAGATCCCCCTTGCAACAGGGTCCCCATCAGAGTTTGCCCTTACATCAGAGTCCCCCTTATATCAGAGTCCCCATCAGAATCTGTCCATACATCAAACTTTCAGTCAGGATTTGGCCTTATATCAGAGGTCACACCAGACTCCACTGTTCCCACACAGCATGGATGTGGCAGTAGGTCAAGAGCTAAGAGGCTGAGTGGGTTTTAACTGAGGAAGTTATATCCTTCAATGAATGTTGTGGAAAGGGCCGGCCCTACCATGGGTCCCGGTGGAACCATGGGACCCAGGCGGCACTTAAGAAAGGCGGCTCCTAATTTAGCTCTGAAACACTGCCTGCATCCATGCCTTAGGGCGTCAAGATGGGGCAGCGGAGCAGCAACCTGCACCATCACTTGTACAGGATCCCCTGCACACCTGACCAACGGCACAGCGAGCGGGGGGGAAGACGGTCCCAGAGGAGCTCCTAGTTTGGGCAATGGGAAGCCCAGCCCCCAGGTGGATGGATGATACATTTAGAGTGGCCGCCCTGCCACCTAGACCAAGTCAGATAGGAGGCAGTGAAGAGAAGGAGGAGGGGGGGGCCTGGCATCAGAGGTGAGCAGAGGACAGAGGGCTCATCCTTTTAAGTGGCACGATGTGGCTCAGCTTTCTCGCTGAGAGAAGACAGTCAGGAGGAGCTCAGCAGCTGTCAGAGATAGACACCTGCCTGAAATCCTCTGCCTCTAGACCACTGTACCCCTGGCCTATGAGTACCTCTTCACCCCCCCCACGCTCACCTCCCTAACTGGGACTGCATGGGCCCCACCACCCGATGACCTGATGCTTGAGAGGTTCTCCTCTGTTGTGTCCCTCTGACCCCCACCTGTTCCTCTGCTCTCCTCCTGTGATGCATGCCCCCTCCTGTCCCTCTGCCCCCTCTTGTGGTGCTGCTACCCTCCTGTCCCTCTGCCCCCTCCTGTGGCACTGCTCCCCACCTGTCCCTCTTCCCCATCCTGTGACGCATGCCCCCTCCTGTCCCTCTGCCCCCCTCTTGTGGTGCTGCTCCCCACCTGTCCCTCTTCCCCCTCCTGTGACGCATGTCCCCCTTATGTCCCTCTACCCTCCTCCTGTCCCTTTGCTCCCCACCTTTCCCTCTGCCCCTTCCTGTCCCTTTGCTCCCCACCTGTCCCTCTGCCCCCTCCTTTTCCTCTGCCCCCTCCTATGACGCAAACCTCCCTCCTGCGGGGCTGCCCCCCTCCTTTGACGCATTCCCCCTCAAGTCGTGTGCTATTTTTTTTTCCTCTATATTTAGATGTTCTGTTTTTCATGGGGAGGTCAATTTAGAGAGGTTTAATTCATTTAATCCAGTGCCTCTTATTATTTTTTTTTTTCTTTTATAGTGTGTGATTGATCGTCATTTGTTTACTGTCATTTTAACAGTTTTTTTTACCATTTTTTTTTCTTCCTGTAGAAAAAAAACCATAAAATAATAGGGCTAATAAGGAGTTGTCTTTTGGCACAAAAACAGGTCTGGAGGAGTTGGAAGGAGTTTTCATAACCCCCATGGGCAATATAAAGTCCATTCCAGCATAAAAACACTTTAATTTCACCTTCCCTAATGACTCCACTGCCTTTAAAAAAATTTCTAGTGGAAATTTCAGGAAAAAGAAAATCTCAATATCACTCATCCCTCCTCCCCAGTATGGACACAGAAAAAAAACTGACAGGAGTTCTAGCCCTTCCATAATCAAGGAGCCACTTCCTATCTATTTGCATGCACTCCAACAATGGCATTGGGCTTGTTCTGAACTGGGTGGGTTGTATTTCGGGGTCAGTGAGCTGCAGGCAGGAGATTTCCCACCATGCAGCTGCCTTTAAGGGTGGAGATGATCAGGACATCAATGGCCCAATAGGGCCACATGGCCACTGACATTGTCCTAATATGACCATGTGTCCAAATTAGGTCAATTATGTCATGATCATCCCTGCCCCTTTTTTACCTGCAGCTACAGGTTGGGGAATCTCCTGCCTGCAGTTCATTGGACTAGTGGGGATACGATTATGTGACAGCTTCCCGTGGGTTCAGATCCAACTGACTTCAGATTCAAACCCAGCTCATGCCTAGGAACAACAGTGGCCCATGCTTGCCTAGTATCTTTCGAAATCGGTAGCATCCATCAGAAACCCATCTGGCAGGGTGACAACACAAAAGCACCATTGGGAGACAGGGCCTTGCCACCCAAAAAACACAAGACTTTTGAAATAACATTTCTATGTGTAATGTACCTGGTGGTGGAGCCTGACTTGCAGAGATAGGCTTCTCTTACATCTCTGGCTCAGGAGCCCTGGTAAGTGTAGCGCACCCCCTAAGGAGCCGCAAGTGTAAAGGGATCCCCCACCATGTACAGTACAGCAAGGCATACCGCGTCTTCACAGAACACTTGAGTCAGAAGAACAGTCCAGTGCTTTGTTTTTATGTTTTATGGAGGGGAATAAATTTGGCTAGGGATAGTGATATTATTGGATGCCCACTTGACTTTCAGCAAAAAAAGGTTCTTCAGGGACACAACTATATACAGTCCTTATATACACTTGATTGCAGAACTACAACTCCCAGGACCAGCTGGCACTGTTTGATGATCTGACAAAAGGCTCAGTCAGATAAATAGCAAATGCCCTTTACAGGCAGGGACTACGGGCCCCTTGTTTGTGTAGCACAGTCATAGTGCCCAGCTGTCCTCCTCTTGTCGCTACTGATCCCAGTCCCACCTCTTCGGGCACTGCCAGCCCACCTGGCTGCAACTGCCCCTTTCAATTGCCCCCCTGGCTAAGACTCCACAGTCCTCCCAGTCTGACACTGCATCCATCTCAGACTGCTCTCTCCCAGTCCTCAGGCATGCCCCTCAGTCCTCTCCAACTGTAACACTCTCCAGCCCACCTGGTCCCTTCCACACCCCTGCCCAAGACCGAGGTCTACCCCTCCAGACTGGGGGGCACCCACAAGGACCATCAACAGCCTAACACTACATCTCCAGCTTCTACCCGAACTCCACTCCCCAGAGTGGCTGATCCTGAGTATTTGAGGAGGCCTACTGACCCATCTGTTGGGGGTCAGGGCCCTAAGAATACTCCAGACAGCACCTCCACAACCATTCTTCTGGAAGTTTCCAGCAAGTTCCAGAAGGGGAGGTCTCGGAGATGCTGCCTGTGAGTCATCTAGTCCACCCTGAGTCACTTAAACCCTGACCCAGAAAAAACACAGGCTTGACTGCCAGCCAAGCCTGAACAATTTACCTGCTCCAACAAAGATGGTGCTAGAAATAGTAACAGTGAGCATTAGAGCACAGAATGGGCGCAAGCCCCTAACTGGTCTTTCGTTGACAGATGCTGATGAGTAGGCTGTGTGTCCGGGGACAGCAGGGAAGACAGACCAGATGCTCACTGGCAGAAGGACTGGAGCAGGAGACTGGCCCAAAACAGCAGATTCAGATGCAGGAAGCCCAAAAGCAGGGTCAGGCAGTCAGGGTCAGCAACAAGCGGGCAAATCAGGTACAGACAGCAGGCAGGAGGATAGTCAGGCATCATGCCAGGGTTGGTAACAGCGAGCAGATGAGCAGATAAGCAGTTGGAGCAGGGAGAGATGTAATGCAAAGACTTGCCAGGGGTTGGTGCAGGCAGGGTTGGTGCAAGGATTTTTTACACCCTAGGCGTAACCTCATTTTGCCGCCCCCCTTGGCTCCACCCCCTTTGCCCCACTCATGTATACCCCAACTTTTTTTTGAAGTGCCCATCAAATGCAGCCTCACCAGCGCCCATCAACGGCACCCTCACCAGTGCCCATCAATGCAGCATACCAGCGCCCATCAATGCAACCTACCAGTGGCCATTAATGCAGCCTACTAGTGCTCATCAATGAATGTTTCTTTGCTTCCATTCATTCGGGAGTCGGGACACAGACACAGTCCTTCGCCACCGCTACGCCTCTGACACTATGTGCGAACGGACTGCCTGCTGATGCTGAGACTTAGTTGCTTGCTGCAGAGAGAAGAGAGTAGGGACACCAGTGGCCGGGCACCCTAGGCAGCAGTGCGCCCTAGGTGGCTGCCTAGTTTGCCTAGTGGTAGCACCGGCGTGCAGGCGGCATTCAGGCAGGATCAGGAGTAGATCAAATCGGTAACAGAATCAACACAGGAACAGGTAGCAGATTCACAAGAAATGCAATAGACCGAACGGCAATGACTCAATACCTTAGTGCAGCTCAAATAGCACGTCTGGCACCTGTGCGCACCCGTGCACGTACGTGCATGCGCACCTGAAAATTGGCTACGGACTTATTCTGCTGCTGCGCACAAGAAGACAGCTTTCCTGACATTATGTTATGGCGGATATGAGAGTTCAGTGATTAAGTTTACATCTACTTTAAGCTTCATAAATTAATTTATCATGCAGAAAAAACATGTAAATCATAAAAATGTACACAATGTATCAACATATGTAAGATAGGGAACTTAGATTGTAAGCTCCTTGAGGGCAGCGACTGATGTGATTGTACAATATGTAACACATTGTTGGTGCTGGATCAGTAAAAGTAATACAATCAAAATAAATACGCACCTCTTTGGGTTTTGCCGATCACATAGACATTACTGTGGGAAAATACTTTGTGTGTTATCTAGCTTGGTGTTAATGCATCAGGGGTGCAATGAATAAACACTCGTTAACATTTGCATTTGTTCTCACCCGGGGCAAATGTCTGACAGCAGGGAGTCAGATTAACAGTTCCTACAAAGTTAAGCTTTTTTATCTCCTAGAACATTTTACATGTCATTATATATTGCTAGTAAAGATTCATCAAGGCGGACGTCTTCTGCTAACTCTCCCTCGGACAGTGTTTGACAAAACAACATTTGCAAATCTACCAAGACGGGAATTTGAAAAGGAAAAATGTCTGAATATTCCTATGAATAATTCATCGCGGAGAAGAGTTTCAACTGAGAAAGTTAATGCTCATAAAAATATATATTAGAAATTTAGATGTCTTTACTCCTATCCAAATAAACTAAAATAAATAATATAAAATAATAATAAACTAGTAACACTTCTACATTTACTGCATTTTTTCACACCTGCCTAAAAGTTTTGCACAGTATTAATTTAAATCTACATAACGTATGTACTGTATGTACTGTATATTATATGTAGATTTGTAAAACCATTTTATTTATAATATATATATATATATATATATATATATATATATATATATATATAACAAAATCGTTATTAAAATCCATATATAATTTACAGTACATACGTGAAATAGTTGTAAATAAGAATCTACATAAAACCTACCTAATATACAGTGCCTTGAAAAAGTATTCATACCCCTTAAAATTTTCCACATTTTGTCATGTTACAACCAAAAACGTAAATGTATTTTATTGGGATTTTATATGATAAACCAATACAAAGTGGCACATAATTGTGAAGTGGAAGGAAAATGATAAATGGTTTTCAGTTTTTTTACAAATAAATAAATGAACAGTGTGGGGTCAGTCCGCCCCTGCTTGCCACAGATTCTCAATTGGATTTAGGTCTGGACTTTGACTGAGCCATTCTAACACATGAATATGCTTTGATCTAAACCATTCCATTGTAGCTCTGGCTGTATGTTTAGGGTCGTTGTCCTGCTGGAAGATGAACCTCTGCCCCAGTCTCAAGTCTTTTGCAGACTCTGATAGGTTTTCTTCTAAGATTGTCCTGTATTTGGCTCCATCCACCCTCCCATCAACTCTGAACAGTTTCCCTGTCCTTGCTGAATAAAAGCACCCCCACAACATGATGCTACCACCACCATGTTTCACAGTGGGGATGGTGTTTTCAGGGTGATGTGCAGTGTTAGTTTTGCGCCACACTCAGCGTTTTTCTTTGGTCAAAAAGCAAGGGCCATAAAGACCCAGATGAGCGAGTTTGGGGTGGAGGAACTTGACTGGCCTGCAGAGAGTTCTGACCTCAACCAGATAGAACACCTTTGCATGAATTTGAGAGAAGACTGCGAGCCAGACCTTCTCGTCCAACATCAGTGCTTGACCTTACAAATGCGCTTCTGGAGGAATGGTCAAACATTTCCATAGACACACTCTTAAACCTTGTGGACAGCCTTCCCAGAAGAGTTGAAGCGGGATGCCATTAAAGTTCATGTGTGTAAAGGCAGGTGTCCCAATATTTTTGACAATACAGTATGTGTGCATATATATATATACACATATACACACTCACAGTACTGTGCTTGATTTGTTGTAGCCGTATTAGTGCAATTGTGACAGAGAAAATTGAGTACTGTCCGTGATACTTTTTTTATTTGCACTAACATACAATTTTTCAGGACAAGCTTTCGGGGTATGTCCCCTTCTTCAAGGTCCATCAGTACTGCTTGGACCTTGAAGAAGGGGACATACCCCGAAAGCTTGTCCTGAAAAATTGTATGTTAGTGCAAATAAAAAAAGTATCACGGACAGTACTCAATTTTCTCTATAGTACTGTGCAAAACTTTTAGGCAGGTGTAAAAAAATGCTGTAAATGAAGAATGCTTGCAAAAATAGAAGTGTTAATCGTTTTTTATTATTATTATTTTATATTATTTCTTTTACTTTATTTTTTATTTTTATCTATTAACAGTTTCTTTTTATAAATTAACAAAATGGAAAGTAAATGAACAGAAGAGAAATCCAAATCAAATTAATATTTGGTGTGACCACCCTTTGCCTTCAAACCAGCATCAGTTCTTCTAGGTAGACTTGCACACAGGTTTTGAAGGAACTCGGTAGGTAGGATGTTTTTTTAACATCTTGGAGAGAGCACAGATCTTCTGTGGATGTCGGCTACCTCAAATCCTTCTGTCTCTTAATGTAATCCCAGACAGACTCCATGATGGTGAGATCAGGGCTCTGTAGGGAACAAACCATCACTTCCAGAACTCCTTGTCCATCTTTGTGCTGAAGATAGTTCTTAATGACATTGGCAGTATGTTTGGGATGGTTGTCCTGCTGTGTATGGCATGACAGATAAGTATTTGCCTCTATTTCTCAGCATTGAGGACACCATTGATCCTGACCAAATCTCCAACTCCATTTGCAGAAATGCAGCCCCAAGCTTGCAAGGAACCTCCACCATGCTTCACAGTTTGCTGCAGACACTCGACCTACTCTCCAGCCCTTCTCCAACAAACTGGCTCGTGCTACAGCCATATATTTTACATTTTGACTCACCAGTCCAGAGAACCTGCTGCCATTTTTCTGCACCCCAATTCCAATGTTTTCATGCATAGCTGAGTCTCTTAGCCTTGTTTCCACTTTGGAGGTATGGCTTTTTGGCTGCTTATCTTCCATGAGGACCACTTCAGGCCAGACTTCCCTGGACAGTAGATGGGTGTACCTGGGTGCCACCGGTTTCCACCAGTTCTGTGCTGATAGCACTGCTGGACATCTTCTTAAGTGGAAGGGAAGTAAGCACGATGTGTCTTTCATCTGCTGCATTAAGTTTCCTTGGCAGATCGCTGCGTCTACGGTCCTCAGTGTTGCCCGTTTCTTTGTGCTTCTTCAAAAGAGCTTGAACAGCACACCTTGAAACCCCAGTCTGCTTTAAAATCTTTGCCTCAGAGAGATGTTACTGATACAGTATAACAACCTTGTGTCTTATTGCTGTGCTCAGTCTTGCCATGGTATAAGACCTGTGACATGTCTTCCACAACTTCACCTTACTAGCAGAGTTTGGCTGTTCCTTGCCCAGTTTTAAGCCTCC